>NC_139516.1:210908161-210974800 GCF_947247035.1 Vipera ursinii | reverse complement strand
AGTCACCCAGCCGGCTTTCGTGCCTAAATTGCGGCCAGAATTCCTAGCCTCCTTCTTTCTAGCCAGGTGCCTAACAACTACATCACGCTGGTTCTCACATGCTCCTCCAAGCAGCTCCACATTCCCACCTCAGGATGTGCAAAATTACAGCGGGGCTTGTTGGCCAAGCCCGCTCGGGCGCATTGCTCAGACGGGCCGCGACTTATGCCGAGAGACGCTTCGCATCCCCTCGGCTGAACACGAGCCTGCGACTAACAGGGCCCAGCTCCACCCAGCGTCTTCCGCTTCCTGCAGACTTCCTGACTCCTATTCAGGACTAGAGACATGGCCTTCCAGAAAAGGGGAGGGGGTGGATCCTCCTTCTCCCCCCCCCTTGACCCTTTCCACCTGCCCTTGGCCGTAATCCTATAAGTGCAGTTTCATGTTGCATTTTCACCAGCTTCTCCGGATCCGAGAGGGACGGGCGACAAGCCGCATTTATCTCGAATCGTTATCGATCCTTTGGCTCTATCAAAAAGGGACAAGGCTCCTCAGCCTTGGCTGGAGGTTCGGCTTGGGGCCGCGAGGGCCCCCTTCCTGATGCAGCCCCCCCCTCCAGCTGCTCCGGATTACAGATCCACTCATCCCCAGCCTGCACGCAAGCTAATCCAGAGATGCCAGAAGCTCAGATTGGGGATTCTGGTCGATTCAGAGATTCTCTTTTGGATGTCCCACCAAAGAGACATCTGTGCCTCGGAGGTTTACAGAACAACAGAGCTGGAAGGGGCCTTGGAGGTCTTCTAGTCCAACCCCCTGCTTGCGCAAGAGACCCTGTACCATTTCAGACAAACGGCTGTCCAAGCTCTTCTAAAAGAAAAAATTCCAGTGAAGGGAGCACCCACAATTTCTGGGGCCAAGCTGGTTAAATTGTTCAAACTGCCAGGCCATTTCTTCTTCGTTCCAGTTTGCTTCTGTCCTGGATTAGTTTCCATCCGTTGTTTCCTCTCCTGCCTTCAGGGGCTTTGGAGAATAGACTGACCCCCTTCTTCTTTGGGGCAGCCCCTCAAGTCCTGGGGAACTGTCATGTCACCTCTAGTCCTTCTCTTCTGAACTTTTACAGAATATAGAATGACAGAGTTGGAAGGGACCCTGGAGGTCCTCCAGTCCAGCCCCCTGCTCAGGCGGGAGACCCTTGCAGAATAACAGAGTTGAAAGGGACCTAGGAGGTCTTCTAGTCCAACCCCATTCTCAGGTGGGAGACCCTTGCAGAATAACAGAGCTGGAAGGGACCTTGGAGGTCCTCTAGTCCAGCCCCCTGCTCAGGCTGGAGACCCTTGCAGAATAACAGAGTTGGAAGGGACCTTGGAGGTCATCTAGTCCAACCCCTTGGTCAGGCAGGAAACCCTATACCATCCAGGTCAAATAATTGCCCAGTCTCTTCTCAAAAACCTCCAGTGATGGAGCAGCCACAATTTCTGGAGGCAGCTTCCGTTCCACTGGTTAGTTGTCCTCCTCACCGGCAGGAAGTTTCTCCTTAGTTCCAGGTTGCTTCTCCACTTGATTGCTTTCCATCCATTGCTTCTTGTCTTTGCCCTCTGGCGCTTTGGAGAATAGGCTGACCTCCTCTTCTTTGGGGCAGCCCCTCAAGTGCTGGGAGACTGCTATCCTGTCGTCCCCCCCCACCCCCCCGGCCGTAGAATATGGGAACTCTGTCTCCAGCCCACCCCGTTCTCTGCTTGAGCAGTGATCTTCCTTGTCCCAGCTCAGCCATTTCCAGCTGCCCAGCCAGACCTGCTTCCTCTGATCTCTCTCCTGGGCCAGGCCTGGATCCTGGCCTGCTTCCTCCGATCTCTCTCCTGGGCCAGGCCTGGATCCTGCCTGCTGAAGGAGAGCAGGGCGCACATCCCAAGTCTCGCTTGGGGCTCTAGGACTATTGAAGCATCTCAGTCAGCAAGTCTGCAAGCCCTCGTCCATCACGATCACTTCCCTTCTGCTTCTGCCCCGGGCTGGACCGGGCCAGCAAAAGCCCACGGAGCAGCTGATGGGACCGGCAGGGCTGGGAAAGGCAGAAGCCTTCCTCCAGCCTTACTCACTGTGCGCAAGCAGAGCGGTCACTCAGAAAGGCCCCAGAATAGTAAGCTTATTTGTTTCCTTGCAGACTTGTCATTACCCAACTAGGGAACACCAGCACTGCGGAAGGGAGGGGGGGGGGGTTGTTGAGGGGGGGAGAGGAGGAGGAGGAGGAGGAGAGGAGGAGGAGGAAGAAGAATTAGAGGAGGAGGAGGGGGAGGGGGGAGGGGGAGGACTCTGGGACCCTTGGTGCTCTCTGAGCTTGGTTGTTTTCTTGCAGACATTTCATTACCCAACTAGGTAACCTCATCAGAAGTTGGGTATGTGGAGAGGAGGGAGGAGGAGGAGGAGGAGGAAGAGGAGGAGGAGGAGGAGGAGGAGGAGGAGGAAGAAGAAGAAGAGGAGGAAGAGGAGGAGGAGGAGGAGGAAGAGAAGGAGGAAGAAGAAGAAGAAGAAGAAGAAGAAGAAGAAGAAGAAGAAGAAGAAGAAGAAGAAGAAGAAGAAGAAGAAGATGAGGAGGAGGAGGAGGAGGAGGAGGAGGAGGAGGAGGAGGATGGTGGGGCCCTTGATGCTCTCTGAGCTGGGCGGTTTTCCTGCAGACGTTTCATGACCCAACTAGGTAACCTCATCAGTGCTAGAAAGAAGTTGGGTTTGTGGAGAGGAGGAAGAGGAGGAGGAGGACTGCGGGGTCCTTGGTGTTCTCTGATCTTGGTGGTTTGCTTAGAGATGTTTCATGACCCAATTAGGGAAATCTTCAGTGCTGGAAAGGAGTGAAGTTTGATGTCATTTGGCATACAAGAGGCTTTCCCTGTCCACTGTAGATCAATAGAGAACAACCCCGCCCCCCTCCCTTCTAGCTCTGATGAGGTTACCCAAGTTGGTAATGAAACACTCTAGAAGAAAACCACCAAGCACAGAGAGCACCACGATCTTCTCTTCTTCCTCCTCCTCCTCCTCCTCTCCACTACATAAATCCCACTCCCTTCTAGCACTGATGATGTTCCCTAGCTGGGCCATGAAACATCTGCAAGGAAACAGTCAAGCTGAAAGAGCATCAAGGATGCCACAGTCCTCCTCCTCCTCCTCCTCCTCCTCCTCCTCCTCCTCCTCCTCCTCCTCCTCCTTTCTACAAGCCCCACCTTCTTCTAGCAGCAATGATGCTCCTTAGGTTGGTAATGAAATGTCCACAATAAAACAGCGAAGCTCAGAGGGCACCCAGGACCTGCACAACCTCATTGTGCTGAGACCAAAGTGATCAATTCCCAGTCTCCAAGGCGCTTTCTTGCAAAAGGCAACTGGACTTCCTGGCTTTGCCGGAAGACATTTCACTTCTCATCCACGGAGCTTCTTCAGTTCTGACTGGACAGCGGAGAATGGAAGGATTTGTCTTCCTTGCAGTCATCTGGTCGTTAGTACTCTTTCTGAGAGCCGTTGAAGCCGCTTGGACGTATATCTTTGCCCTCGGAGCCACACGAACCCTGTAGCCTCCTTTTTTTAAAAAAAAATTCTGGAAATTTGTTCAGACTCCCTCACCGTTTGAAAGGGGCCCGTCCCAAAGCGCATATGTCAACGCTGCTAACATCGAATGTTCTTGCTTGACAAGAGATGAAGAAGTAGCCGTTTCCTACGTTAAACTTGTGCATTGCTTTAAGACCAGTGCAGGGGTAGGCAACCTCGGCTCTTTTATGACTCATGGACTTCAGGGAGTTGACTCAGGAATTCTGGGAGTTGAAGTCCGTGAGTCATAAAAGAGCCGAGGTTGCCTACCCCAGGACTAGTGTATTGCTTTAGTTTAAGGTTAGGAGGGGGGATGAGTAGGAACGCACCTTCAAGGCCCTTCCTCTGGGTCTTCTAACGGAAGGGAAACTGATTCTTTAAATCAAGTGGAGAATGTGATTAATGATAAAATTAGAAAGGTGGAGAATTGTGTTTTAATGTATTGTGCAAGGGGCGGAGATTTCAGATTCCAGCTTCCTTCGAGCAAGCATTTGCCGGTGTATAATTAGGCTAATAAAGGACTTTTAAGGTAAACGATGCCTCAGAGTCACTTGAAAAGCCCAGACCTCGGAAACCTGACAGCATAGCTAAATGTCTATGGAGATTCTCAGTCATCCAGGTCCCTTTTTCCAGCCTGATGGAGCCCTGAGCAGCTAGTTCCTCTCTTGTTCTGTGCCAGGCTGTTCGCCAGCTCCCTTTAGGATGGAATAGAGCTGGAAGGGACCTTGGAGGTCTTCTAGTCCAGCCCCCTGCTCAAGCAGGAGAACCTATACCATCTCAGACAAGTTCAAGCCAAGCCCAGCTTAAAGGAATGGGGCTTCTGATCCATGTCACCCTTGGTCTTTTGCCCTTCCCCAGCTCTGGAATTAAGGAGAAACTTCTCAAGAGTGAGGACAATTGAGCAGAGGAACACCTTGCCACAAGAAGTTGTGCGTGCTTCATCCCTGGAAGCTTTCAAGAAGAGATTGGGCAGCCCCTTGTCTGAAATGGTTACAGGGTCTTCTGCTTGAGCTGGGGGGCTGGACTAGAAGACCTCCAAGGTCCCTTCCGGTTCTGATGATTCCGATTTCTTCTCTGCCCCCATTTCTTCTGACTCTTCGGAGCAGGACTCGCTCCCGCTTCCTTGTTCACGGGGACTCTTTCTTTATCTCTCTAAAAGTTGGCTGGCTTTTAAAAGGGCTTTAAAGAACATTTTTATTTGATTAGTCCAGTCTTTTCTCAAACTTGGCCATTTTAAGATGCGGCGACTTCAACTCCCAGAATTCCCCAAGGAATGTTCCTTCCCTCTCTCTCTCTCTCTCTTTTCTTTTCTTTTCTTTTTTTTAAAAAAAGTCCACTTTTCAAAAGTCAACTTTTTAGAAGTGTCACAGTGGATCATCCACGCTGCCTCGGTTTGAGTCAAGTTATCCATTATTCAGATTGAGTCTCTGTCCTTAACTCTCTCGGTGCACTTAAATCACACACTTAACAGCAACAACAACAACAACCAAAGCAAAACAAAACAGGTTTAGACCCCTTTATTCTTCTCCGACATAAGGAGAGTGATTAACTCGGCTTTGCCCTGCAACTTTGGGGTCAAGTCTGTCTAAGGCCACACCTGGAATCCTGCATCCAGTTTTGGTCACCACGATGTAAAAAAAAAAGAAAGATGTTGAGACTCTGGGAAGAGTGCAGAGAAGAGCAACAAAGAGGATCAGGGGACAGGAGGCTAAAACATATAAGGAACGGTTGCTGTTGATTCTGCTTGTCAGAAGGTTGCAATAGGGCAGGGGTAGGCAACCTCGGCTCTTTTATGACTCATGGACTTCAACTCCCAGAATTCCTGAGTCAGCTATAGCTGACTCAGGAATTCTGGGAGTTGAAGTCCATGAGTCATAAAAGAGCCGAGGTTGCCTACCCCTGCAATAGGGGATCACGTGACCCTGGGGCACTGCAGCCGTCGTAAGTATGAGTCAGTTGCCAAGTCTCCGAGTTTTCATCAACCTGACCGTGGGAATCCTGCCATGGTCATTCAGCTGGAAAAATGGCCATGGGTCCCTTTTTTCACTGCTGTTGTATCTTGGAATGGTCGCTAAATGAACTGTCGTAAGTCGAGGATTAGCTGTATGATAAGGGCAAAGCTTGTAGTAATCGTTCTATGAATCCATGGATGGGCTCCACCGTCTTGACCTTTTTTTGACCTGCCATGCAGACACCCCAATAGATCCCTTGTTAATGAGCAATTCATGTAATTGCCAGGGTGAGAGGGCCGGTCATGCTGGCGTTGATCTGCCTCCTGGCCCACAGCGACCATCATCCCTGGGAACTTTTGAATTGAATAGAGGTGGAAGGGACCTTGGAGGTCTTCTAGTCCAGCCCTCTGCTCATGCAGGAGGTCCTATACCATCTCAGACAGGTGATTGTCCAAGTCCAGCCTCTTCTTAAAAACCTCCAGTGATGGAGCGCCCAGGATTTCTGGAGGCAACTTCTGTTCCACCGGTTAATTGTTCCAACTGTCAGGAAGTTTCTCCTTAATTCCAGGTTGCTTCTCTCCTTGATCAGTTCCCATCCATTGTTCCTCGTCCTTCCCTCTGGTGCTCTGGTGAATAACCTGACCCCATCCGGAAGACTGCTATCATGTCTGCCCTATTTCTTCTTTTCTGTAGACTAGCCAAACCCAAGTCCTGCAGCCCTTCTTTGTATGTTTTGGTCTCCAGGCCTCGGATCATCTTAGCTGCTCTTCTCTGAATTTTTTCCAAACTCTCAACATCTTTTTTGTGATATGGTGACCAAAATTGGCTGCAGTATTCTGTTTGAGTGGTCAGCCCTCACTTTCGTGCCTAAGGCAGACTAGAACTCACTGTCTCCTGGTGATTGGCCCAAAGTCACCCAACAGGCTTTCATGCAATAAGATGGGACTAGAACTCACCGTCTCCTGGTGATTGGCCCAAAGTCACCCAGCCAGCTTTCATCCAATAAGGTAGGACTAGAACTCACCATCTCCTGGTGATTGGCCCAAAGTCACCCAGCCAGCTTTCATCCAATAAGGTAGGACTAGAACTCACTGTCTCCTGGTGATTGGCCCAAAGTCACCCAGCCAGCTTTCATGCCTAAGGCAGCACTAGAACTCACAGTGTCCTGGTGATTGGCTCAAAGGGACCCAGCAGGCTTTCATGCAGTAAGGTGGGACTAGAACTCACCGCCTCCTGGTTTTTAACCCGGTGCCTTCACCCACTAGAGATCAAACACCATCACACTTGCCACTTCAACTTTTTTGACCGTGTTTTGCAGACGTCCCTTAATGTGTGTTAAGTACTTTGCAAGGGTGACCACCCTCCTCTTCAACCTTATTAATTAATCCTCCAGTTGCCATCCTTTCCCGTTTACTGGGAAGTGCATCTCATTTACGGTGTGTGTGTGTGTGTGTGTGTGTGTGTGTGTGTGTGTGTGTCTAGAATTACAGCCAAAACCTTAATGCAACTTAGAGGGAAAAGTGCTCATTGTGAAATTATGGCCGTGCGCCTTCGCTGCTTCAAATGCAAGAATTGGCGTGTGTCATTGCGAGCAGCTGTGAAGTGGGGCGCTTTGCATATTTGTGCAAGTGAAATACAAGCGGCCCCCCCACCCCCGATTGAGTCCTGCCGATTAAAAAAACCTGAAATATTTGAGCGTGAAAAATTAATCGTAGGAAACAAAAACACTCTAAAAATGATTTGTATCTGAATTTAAGCCTTTGAGATCGTACAAGAGGTTCTGGTCACAGGTAAAGTCCTTGATTTATGACCAGGGTTGGGAACAGAATCTCTGTCGCTATGCAAAGCAGTCGTTAAGCCAATCACGGTTGATTTTGCGACCTTTTTTGTCACAGTTATTAAACGAATCACTGCCGCTGCTAAACGAATCCTATGGTTGTAAAGTGAATTCCCGCCCCCCCCCCCCGCTTTCGTGCTTGAGCAGGGGGTTGGACTAGAAGACCTCCAAGGTCCCTTCCAACTCCGTTGTTCTCAACGACTCCTGACTTTCCCAAGCCTCTTGTTACGGAAGGGAAAATTCACAAGAGTCCAAAAACAGCTCAGCATTTAATTTTCTGCCTTCAAATTTTAATCAGAGATCAACTCCAGCTCTCATTAGCTTGATTTGAAACGGAGGAGTGAAATTAATTGAGCTAATTGGAATTGGCACTTGCATTCAAGAAAGGAGCAAGGCACTTTCTAGGAAATAACTGCATGAGCCCCAGAAGGGCAGAGAAGTCAGGAAAGGCAACATGGCAGCTGCAAAGCACGGAGGGGTTTCTGTTGTGTAACTTTTTTTAAAACAGCGCCATGGAGGATAAGCAAGTCAAGAATCTGCAAAGCTGGGCTGATTTCTGCCCTCTTGTTCTCCCCCAGTGAAAGGGCTGGATCGGCATTCGGGATTAGGGTCTCAGACCACCAACTCCAGTTGGACCAAAACACCCAACCAAGGGGGAAGAGAGAACCCCTCATTTCCTTGGCAGCTAAGATGATCCGAGGCCTGGAGGCCAAAACATACGAAGAAAGGCTGCAGGACTTGGGTCTGGCTGGTCAAAAGAAAAGAAGAAACAGGGGAGACATAATGGCAGCGTTCTAGTGTTTGAGGAGCTGCCACAAAGAAGAGGAGGGAGTCAAGCTATTCTCCAAAGGCAGGACAAGAAGCAACGGATGGGAACTTACCAAAGAGAGAAGCAACCTAGAACTAAGGAGAAACTTCCTAACAGTGAGGACAATTAACCAGTGGAACGGCTTGCCACCAGAAATCATGGCCACTCCATCACTGGAGGTTTTTAAGAAGAGACTGGACATTCACCTGTCTGAGATGGTATAGGCTCTCCTGCTTGAGCTGGGGGCTGGACTAGAAGACCTCCAAGGTCCCTTTCTATTCTATTCTATTATTCTATTCTATTCTATTCTATTCTATTCTATTCTATTCTATTCTATTCTATTCTATTCTATTCTATTCTATTCTATTCTATTCTATATTCTATTCTATTCTATTCTATTCTATTCTATTCTATTCTATTCTACTCTACTCTACTCTACTCTACTCTATTTCTTATTCTTATTCTTATTCTATTCTGTTGTTCTATTCTATTCTATTCCATCCCATTCCATCCCATTCCATATATTCTATTCTATTCTATTCTATTCTATTCTATTCTATTCTATTCTATTCTATTCTATTCTATTCTATTCCATTCCATTCCATTCCATTCCATTCCATTCCATTCCATTCCATTCCATTCTATTCTATTCTATTCTATTCTATTCTATTCTATTCTATTCTATTCTATTCTATTCTATTCTATTCCATTCCATTCCATCCCATTCCATATATTCTATTCTATTCTATTCTATTCTATTCTATTCTATTCTATTCTATTCTATTCTATTCTATTCTATTCTATTCTATTCTATTCTATTCTATTCTATTCTATTCTATTCTTTTCTTTTCTTTTCTATTCTATTCTATTCTATTCTATTCTATTCTATTCTATTCTATTCTATTCTATTCTATTCTATTCCTATTCTATTCTATTCTATTCTATTCTATTCTATTCTATTCTATTCTATTCTATTCTATTCTATTCTATTCCCATTCTATTCTATTCTATTCTATTCTATTCTATTCTATTCTATTCTATTCTATTCTATTCTATTCTATTCTATTCTATTCCCATTCTATTCTATTCTATTCTATTCTATTCTATTCTATTCTATTCTATTCTATTCTATTCTATTCTATTCTATTCCATTCCATTCCATTCCATTCCATTCCATTCCATTCCATTCCATTCTATTCTATTCTATTCTATTCTATTCTATTCTATTCTATTCTATTCTATTCTATTCCTATTCTATTCTATTCTATTCTATTCTATTCTATTCTATTCTATTCTATTCTATTCTATTCTATTCTATTCTATTCTATTCTATTCTATTCTATTCCCATTCTATTCTATTCTATTCTATTCTATTCTATTCTATTCTATTCTATTCTATTCTATTCTATTCCCATTCTATTCTATTCTATTCTATTCTATTCTATTCTATTCTATTCTATTCTATTCTATTCTATTCTATTCTATTCTATTCTATTCTATTCCATTCCATTCCATTCCATTCCATTCCATTCCATTCCATTCCATTCCATTCCATTCCATTCTATTCTATTCTATTCTATTCTATTCTATTCTATTCTATTCTATTCTATTCTATTCCATTCCATTCCATCCCATTCCATATATTCTATTCTATTCTATTCTATTCTATTCTATTCTATTCTATTCTATTCTATTCTATTCTATTCTATTCTATTCTATTCTTTTCTTTTCTTTTCTATTCTATTCTATTCTATTCTATTCTATTCTATTCTATTCTATTCTATTCCTATTCTATTCTATTCTATTCTATTCTATTCTATTCTATTCTATTCTATTCTATTCTATTCTATTCTATTCTATTCCCATTCTATTCTATTCTATTCTATTCTATTCTATTCTATTCTATTCTATTCTATTCTATTCTATTCTATTCTATTCTATTCTATTCTATTCTATTCCCATTCTATTCTATTCTATTCTATTCTATTCTATTCTATTCTTTTCTTTTCTTTTCTATTCTATTCTATTCTATTCTATTCTATTCTATTCTATTCTATTCTATTCCTATTCTATTCTATTCTATTCTATTCTATTCTATTCTATTCTATTCTATTCTATTCTATTCTATTCTATTCTATTCCCATTCTATTCTATTCTATTCTATTCTATTCTATTCTATTCTATTCTATTCTATTCTATTCTATTCTATTCTATTCTATTCTATTCTATTCTATTCTATTCTATTCTATTCCCATTCTATTCTATTCTATTCTATTCTATTCTATTCTATTCTATTCTATTCTATTCTATTCTATTCTATTCTATTCTATTCTATTCTATTCTATTCTATTCTATTCTATTCTATTCTACCCCAACTCTTTGACAACCAGATTCCAGGACACAAAGGCAGTTCCTAAGACCTGGGGGAAGCACAAACTATATTGCTTTAGTCTAACCTATCTGGGAATTTTGATGAAAGTATCTAGAAATCCCTGCACACCCACCCCAAGAATGAGGAGGAAAAAGAAGAAGAATTGGAGAGAAATTATTCTCCAAAGCCCCTGAAGGCCGGACAAGAAACAACGGATGGAAACTAATCCAGGAGAGAAGCAACCTGGAATTAAGGAGAAATGGCCTGGCAGTTTGAACAATTTAACCAGCTTGGCCCCAGAAATTGTGGGCGCTCCCTTCACTGGAGGGTTTTTTTTTTTTTTAGAAGAGCTTGGACAGCTGTTTGTCTGAAATGGTAGAGGGTCTGTTGCTCGAGCAGGGGGTTGGACTAGAAGACCTCCAGGGCCCCTTCCAGCTCTGTTATTTTATGTTCCATGTTCTAGTAGGGAGGAGGAGGAGGAAGAGAGGAGGAGGAGGAAGAGGAGGAGGAGAAGGAAATAAAGAAAGAGTTTCTCCACCGACTGCTTCAGCAAGAGTCCACAACACGGCACAGCCCACCTTGTGCCAGATTCCCCCTAATTAAATTTAACAAGCTCTTTTATGAGCAATTGACATTCCCAAGCCCAGCCAGAGCTGGGGGCTGCTCCCTCCCTTCGCAGCGATGCCTCCTGCTCTGGGTCAGAAGGTAAGGAGACGTTGGGAGGCTCCAGCAGCCAAGGTGAGCCCGGAGGGGACCCCGTGAGCAAAGGCCTCATCCAGCTGGGCTTCCCCAAGCGAGGGCTGCCCCTTGTCTCTCTCTCTGCCCGTCCTGCTCTTCTGCATGCCTTTGCTCTCCACCTGCGCCTTGCTGCCCTCCCCCTCCCGTCTCTTCCCCCCCTCCACTTCCTGCCAGATCAGCTGTCACTTTAATTACCTCTCGGCCTCCAGATGCTGGCAGGTAACCCAGTCAGACTGAAGCATCAAAGCACTTCCAGATGCAACTTGGTGTATCTGCCCGGCTTTTCCTGCACAGCGTCGTCGCTTGCTTTCAATTAAAGTGGGGAGCCAGCTAGAAAGAGAAGGGGGATTCTCCTAAAAAGGAGAGAATCGGTGAGTGGGTGGGGGGGGGGACGCACAGGGAGGGGGGGGGCTTAATTCACCTTAGCCAGGATGAGCCAACCGAAGTCAGGTGCAGAGGGGTCAAAGATGAGGAGGTGAGGAGGCACATGGGTCATTTTGATCAATCGATTAATCAGAATAAGAGTTGGAAGGGACCTTGGAGGTCGTCTAGTCCAGCCCCCTGCTCTGGCAGGAAACCCTATACCATTTCAGACAAATGGCTGTCCAGTCTCTTCTTAAAAACCTCCAGTGATGGAGCATCCAGAATTTCTGGAGGCAGGTGGTTCCACTGGTTAATTGTTCTCACTGTCAGGAAATTCCTCCTTAATTCCAGGTTGCTTCTCTCCTGGATGAGTTTCCATCCGTTGCTTCTTCTCCTGCCCTCTGGTGCTTTGGAGAATAGCTTGACCCCCTCTTCCTTGTGGCAGCCCCTCAAATACTAGAACGCTGCTATCGTGTCTCCCCTATTTCTTCCTTTCTGTAGACTAGCCAAACCCAAGTCCTGCAGCCGTTCTTCGTATGTTTTAGTCTCCAGGCCTTGGATCATCTTAGTTGCTCCTCTCTGAATTTTTGCCCCCCAAACTCTCAACATCTTTTTTTGTGATACGGTGACCAAAAGTTGGCTGCAGTATTCCAGGTGTGGCCTCACTATCTATTATAAAGCGGTGCCAATACTTTGTGTGATTTTGATTCTATGCCTCTGTTTATGCAGCCTAGGATTGTGTTAGCTTTTCCGGCAGATGCCACACACCTACAGGGGAAATGTGGCCATTTTGACCCAGCAGGAGGTCAAAAAGGTCAAGATGGCAGCCACAACCCATCCAGCGAGTTGTAGTCACCATCTTGGCCTTGTAGAGAAGAGGAAGGAAGAGGATGATGGGACTGGAGGCTGAAACATATGAAGAACGTTTGCAGGACCTGGGCACGGCTAGTCTAGTGAAAAGAAGGACGAGGTGAGACATGATAGCCATGTTCCCATAGTTGAGGGGCTGTCACAAAGAGGAGGGTTAGCCCACCTATTTTCCAAAGCACCTGAAGGATGGACAAAGAACAATGGATGGAAACTGACCAAGGAGAGATTCAACCTAGAAATAAGGAGGACAGTGAGAACGATCAACCAATGGAACAGAACTTGCCTCCAGATGTTGTGGGAGTTTCACCACCGGAAGCTTTCAAGAAGAGACTGGACTGCCATCTGTCAGAAATGGTGTAGGGACTCCTGCTTGGGTGAGGGGTTGGACTAGACGACCTCCAAGATCCCTTCCAACTCTTGTTATTCTGATTCTGATTCATAGGTGTATACAGCACGGTTAGGTGTGTGTCACGTATGTGTTCCACTTTGAGAGCGGGCAACTAAATTTCATTTTTGATGTGTGCTGTTGTGCCCACAGTAAAAAAAAAAAAAGACAATAAAGGTTATCTTATCTTAATTTGGCGTCCACCCTTTCCCCCCAAGGCTATTCCGCCAGCACCGGACGTGGCCATCGGTTGCGATTCTATCATGTCCAGATTGGGCCAGGCTCACTTAATCAACCACTTTGCTTAGCAATGGAAATTGTGGTCTGTTGTGGTCCTACGTTGAGGACTTACCTACACACACACACACACACACACCAACCCTGTCCGTGCAGTGTCTCCTGAAGGCCGGTCTTACGTTGAGGACTTACCTACACACACAAACACACACACAAACACACATACACACACACACCCCAACTCTGTCCGTGCAGTGTCTCCTGAAGGCCGGTCTTACGTTGAGGACTTACCTACACACACAAACACACACACATTCCCCAACCCTGTCCGTGCAGTGTCTCCTGAAGGCCGGTCTTACGTTGAGGACTTACCTACACACACAAACACACACACACACACCCCAACCCTGTCTGTGCAGTGTCTCCTGAAGGCCGGTCTTACGTTGAGGACTTACCTACACACACAAACACACACCCCAACCCTGTCCGTGCAGTGTCTCCTGAAGGCCGGTCTTACGTTGAGGACTTACCTACACACACAAACACACACACACACACCCCAACCCTGTCTGTGCAGTGTCTCCTGAAGGCCGGTCTTACGTTGAGGACTTACCTACACACACAAACACACACCCCAACCCTGTCCGTGCAGTGTCTCCTGAAGGCCGGTCTTACGTTGAGGACTTACCTACACACACAAACACACACACACACACCCCAACCCTGTCTGTGCAGTGTCTCCTGAAGGCCGGTCTTACGTTGAGGACTTACCTACACACACAAACACACACCCCAACCCTGTCCGTGCAGTGTCTCCTGAAGGCCGGTCTTACGTTGAGGACTTACCTACACACACAAACACACACACACACTAACCCTGTCCGTGCAGTGTCTCCTGAAGGCCGGTCTTATGTTGAGGACTTACCTACACACACAAACACACACACAAACACACACACACCCCAACCCTGTCCGTGCAGTGTCTCCTGAAGGCCGGTCTTACGTTGAGGACTTACCTACACACACAAACACACACACCAACCCTGTCCGTGCAGTGTCTCCTGAAGGCCGGTCTTACGTTGAGGACTTACCTACACACACAAACACACACACAAACACACACACACACCCCAACCCTGTCCGTGCAGTGTCTCCTGAAGGCCGGTCTTACGTTGAGGACTTACCTACACACACAAACACACACACAAACACACATACAGACACCCCAACCCTGTCCGTGCAGTGTCTCCTGAAGGCCGGTCTTACGTTGAGGACTTACCTACACACACAAACACACACACACACACACACACACCAACCCTGTCCGTGCAGTGTCTCCTGAAGGCCGGTCTTACGTTGAGGACTTACCTACACACACACACACACACACACACACACCCCAACCCTGTCCGTGCAGTGTCTCCTGAAGGCTGGTCTTACGTTGAGGACTTACCTACACACACACACACACACACACACACACACACACACACACACACACCAACCCTGTCCGTGCAGTGTCTCCTGAAGGCCGGTCTTACGTTGAGGACTTACCTACACACACAAACACACACACCAACCCTGTCCGTGCAGTGTCTCCTGAAGGCCGGTCTTACGTTGAGGACTTACCTACACACACAAACACACACACAAACACACACACACACCCCAACCCTGTCCGTGCAGTGTCTCCTGAAGGCCGGTCTTATGTTGAGGACTTACCTACACACACAAACACACACACAAACACACACACAGACACCCCAACCTTGTCCGTGCAGTGTCTCCTGAAGGCCGGTCTTACGTTGAGGACTTACCTACACACACAAACACACACACCAACCCTGTCCGTGCAGTGTCTCCTGAAGGCCGGTCTTACGTTGAGGACTTACCTACACACACAAACACACACACAAACACACACACACACCCCAACCCTGTCCGTGCAGTGTCTCCTGAAGGCTGGTCTTATGTTGAGGACTTACCTACACACACAAACACACACACAAACACACACACAGACACCCCAACCTTGTCCGTGCAGTGTCTCCTGAAGGCCGGTCTTACGTTGAGGACTTACCTACACACACACACACACACACACACACACACACATACACACACACACACCCCAACCCTGTCCGTGCAGTGTCTCCTGAAGGCCGGTCCTCGGCTGGAACAGAATAATAAAGAATTAATCAAGACAAAAGCGCTGGCCCCTGTTAATGCTTCGTGCCCCCTCCGCCCCCTCCCCTCAAACCAAGCACTTCTCCCTCCTCCCCCCCCCATTGCCTTATGAAATAATCAGAGCCAGTTAGCAGGAGGAGGAGGAGGAGGAGGAGGAGGAGGAGGAGGAAGAGGAGGAAGCAATTTGGGGAAACTGTCTAAAAAGGGCTTTCAAAGGCACGGCTCCATCAATTTGTCAGCAAATGGGCCGTGCTGTCCTTTGCACACACCCGTCTCACACAGACACACACACGCACATGCACATGGACACACACACAGAGAGAGAGAGCCAAACCCTGGTGTGGCGTCTTCGCCAGCTCTTGCAAGATTTCAACTCACCGTTCAGAAGGGAGATGATTTGCCCCGTTCTGCAAAGCCAGGCGAAGAAAGGGGATTTCTCCGCACGGGGGCTTCGAAAGAGGAAGGAGCCTGATTAAAGCGCCCGCCACTTTCCCCGGGGAAGAGAGAGGAAGAAGAGGAGGAGGAGGATCCTGGCCTCGTCTAAATGTTCAGCTTTTGCGTATTGCTTTTATATTTTAATATTTCGTGGTACACCCGCAAGGGTGCCTCTGTGGGGAAGAGGGCCAGTTTAGAAATGATGGCGAAAGGCAGATAGATAAATGACAGAGATAGTTAGATACAATACATAGATGAGAGAGAGAGAGAGATAGATAGATAGATAGATAGATAGATAGATAGATAGATAGATAGATAGATAGATAGATAGATAGATAGATAGATAGATATAGAGATAGGTAGGTAGGTAGATAGATAGGTAGGTAGAGAAGGTAGGTAGGTAGATAGGTAGGTAGAGAAGATAGATAGATAGATAGATAGATAGATAGATAGATAGATAGATAGATAGATAGATAGATAGATAGATAGAGGTAGGTAGGTAGGTAGGTAGATAGGTAGGTAGAGATATAGATAGATAGATAGATAGATAGATAGATAGATAGATAGATAGATAGATAGATAGATAGATAGAGGTAGGTAGGTAGGTAGGTAGATAGGTAGGTAGAGATATAGATAGATAGATAGATAGATAGATAGATAGATAGATAGATAGATAGATAGATAGATGATAGATAGATAGATACGATAGATACGATAGATACGATAGATACGATAGATGAGAGAGAGAGAGATACAGATAGAATGATAGATGATAGATATAGATGATAGACAGATAGATGATTGATAGATGATATAGATACAATACATAGATGATATAGATAGATAGATGATAGATAGATAGATAGATAGATAGATAGATGATAGATAGATAGATGATAGATAGATATAGATGTGTGTGTGTGTGTGTGTGTGTGTGTGTGTGTGTGTGTGTGTACGAGAGAGAGCTGCAGCTTCCCCAAAACCTATGCCTTTGAATAAAATGTCTCCTCCAGAAAGGTTCCACCAGATTCCTGACTTTTTTGCCAGAGAGAGCAACCCTCTTCTCCTACAGTGAGTCCTCCCAAACAATGGGAGCCAGGGATGTCCCTTTAACCATGGCTTATTGGGCTAACTATCCTGGGGCCTAATAGCCAAGGTTAGTGGCTCTTTCTGAGTGACCCCCTTTTTTTGCAAACAGAGTCTGCACAGAAGCCTGGCCTGGCTCCCCTCAGTGGGGGTGGGGGTGGGCTTCTGCTTCCTTTTCAACCAAGCCATAGGCCTCCCCCCCCCAAATTCCCATCTCCTCCTCCCCCTCCCCCTGAAATTATCCCAATCCTTCTTGGCACAGTTGCTTTGTGCAATGATGTTGTCTATTTATCCTGCTGAAAGGCTGCAGTTGTCAAAGACCACAACAGCTGTTAAAAGTGAGGCATTTAGAGAAGGAAGTGCCCAAGTCAGCAACTCTCACAACCCCGCGGGGAGGCTTCCTCCTAACAAAAGCAAGCGCATCTTCCTTCAGGTTGGTGTGTATGTGTGGGGGGAGAGAACGGGGGGGGGGGGGGGGAAAGGAAACCGGAAACGTCTGTATCATTTGCAGGCTTTGGGGTGTGTGTGTGTGTGTGTGTGTGTCTCTGGCTCTCTTCCCCACCAGCTGAGAGTTGCCAAGGTCAGGAGGGCCCCTTCCCAAAGCAGGCGTTTTTTGACCCTCTGGCTGCCAGTGGTAACCTTCCCTGGACATCTGGATCTCTCCAGATGTGGGTCCTGGATGCTCTCTGAGCTTGGTTGCTGTCTTGCAGACGTTTCGTTACCTGACTAGGTAACATCATCAGTGCCAAAAGTGAGGATTGCAGAGGAGGAGGAGGAGGAGGAGGAGGAGGAGGAGAAAAATGAAAAGGTGGTGGTGTTGCAGGAGGAGGAGGAGGAGGGGGAGGAGGAGGAGGAGGAGGAGGAGGAGGAGGAGGAGGAGGAGGAGGAGGAGGAGGAGGAGGAGGACTGTTGGATCCTTGATGCTCCCTGAGTTTGCTTGCCTTCTTGCAGATGTTTCATGACCCAACTAGGTAACATCATCAGAAATCTTTCTCCATTCCTTCTTCCTTTCCAACTTCCCTCTCTCCCTTCCTTCCTTCCTTCCTTCCTTCCTTCCTTCCTTCCTTCCTTCCTTCCTCCCTCCCTTCCTTCCTTCCTTCCTGGTGCTCTCTGAGCATGGTGGTTTTCTTGCAGATGTTTCATGACCCAACTAGGGAACATCATCAGTGCTAGAAGGGAGCGGAGTTTGGAGGAAGGAGGAGGACTGTGAGGTCCCTGGTGCTCTCTGAGTTTGGTTGCCTTCTTGCAGATGTTTCATGACCCAACTAGGTAACATTAACCAGTGGAACCACCTGCCCCCAGAGGTGGTGAATGCTCCAACACTGGAGGTTTTTAAGAAGAGACTGGACAGCCATTTGCCTGAAATGGTCTAGTCCAGGGGTCAGCAACCTGAAACAGTGAAAGAGCCACTCGGAACCGGTTCCCTCACAAAAGGAAAAACTGGGAGCCGCAAAAAATGTGTGCACATGCGCGTACATGCGCACATGCGCAGACCAGGGTTTGAAGAGTGGAGCCAAGGCGAGATATGCACCTACCCTGCATATGTGAATTGATTGGTTGAACTTTTTTAGTCCCACTTTTTTTTTTTTGGACTGCACATGGCAGAGGACTGGGAGCCGCAGGAGACGGCTGACAAGAACCACATGTGGCT
This sequence comes from Vipera ursinii, assembly GCF_947247035.1. Taxonomy (NCBI): domain Eukaryota; kingdom Metazoa; phylum Chordata; class Lepidosauria; order Squamata; family Viperidae; genus Vipera; species Vipera ursinii. The sequence goes on along the minus strand of NC_139516.1, from coordinate 210,956,334 downwards.
CCGGAGCCGTCGGTTGCAGACCTGTGGTCTAGCGTTTCCTGCCTGAGCAGGGGTTTGGACTAGATGACCTCCAAGGTCCCTTCCAACTTTATTATTATTATTATTATTATTATTATTATTATTATTATTATTATTATTATTATTATTATTATTATTATTATTTATTATTATTATTATTATTATTATTATTATTATTATTATTATTATTATTAACATCATCAGTAATCTTCCTCCATTCCTTCTTCCCTCCCTCCCTCCTTCCTTCCTTCCTTCCTTATTTCCTTCCTTCCTTCCTTCCTTCCTTCCTTCCTGCTGCTCTCTGAGCTGGGTGGTTTCCTTGCAGACGTTTCATGACCCAACTAGGTTACATCATCAGTTCTGGAAGCGGGGGGGGGGGTGTCTGCTCTGTTTCTATACCGTGTTGGTGGGAAGGGTCTTGCACTGCCTTGATTGGGGTGTTGCCCTGAGATAAGCATCTCCCTGAATTGTTAGGAAACCCTGAAAGCGAGAGTCACTTCCCACAATGGGCTTTATGGCAGCCGCATGTAGACACGGAAAGGAAATGTGTGTGTGTGTGTGTGTGTGTGTGTGTGTAAAAAGATGTACGGCTGTGATGCCCTTCCAGAGCTTCTGAGGGGAGATGGGAGATGGGTGCAAAAAGCCAACATGGCAGCCGAAACCGCAAGAGTTGGGGCTGCCCGCTGGCCCTTTTTTTGACCTCCCCCCTCCCCACTGGTGGCCTCACTGCCAGATTTCCAGAACTGCGATCTGCCAGGGCAACATCTTCACCGAATGTGCGGCTTTGCTCCTAGGTGGTAGGAAGAGAGCCGATTTCCTCCTGGGGAGACATTCGGGCCTGGACTGACTCCGCCCTGGAGTTGTCCAGTGCCGCCGATGTTGTCCAGCTGCCGTGGCTCCTTCTCCCCGTGGACACGTGGGCTGCCCCCTTTCTCAGGTTCTCCAAGTGGGGAATTCCCCCCCCCCCGAATTCTTTGCCCACACAGAATATATGTCAGTACGTGCGAATATGCAAAAAAAATGTCATATTTATGTAGTATATATTGGAGGTGATCTTTTGAGAGCTGTATGCAACGAAATTTCATTTTAATGTATGCTGATTAGTGTACATATAAAATGACAATAAAGCTATTATTCTGTTCTGTTCTGTTCTGTTCCTATTCCTATTCCTATTCCTATTCCTATTTCCATTCCATTCTATTCTATTCTATTCTATTCTATTCTATTCTATTCTATTCTATTCTATTCTATTCTATTCTATTCTATTCTATTCTATTCTATTCCATATTTTCTATTCTATTCTATTATATTCCATTCCATTCCATTCTATTCCATTCCATATTCTATTCTATTCCATTCCATATTCTATTCTATTCCATTCCATATTCTATTCTATTCTATTCTATTCTATTCTATTCCATTCCATATTTTCTATTCTATTCTATTCTATTCTATTCTATTCTATTCTATTCTATTCTATTCTATTCTATTCTATTCTATTCTATTCTATTCCATATTTTCCATTCCATTCCAAGAGGCAGAGAGAGCGGGGAGGGTCTGCCATGTAGCCTCTCACACACAGTTGTGTGTGGTCTGGTGGACCTGGGTTAATCGAGCTGTGAGGAACCAGGAGCAAAGAGAACTCAGGTCTTCCATCCAATCAATTGGAATAGAGCTGGGAGGGTCCCTGGAGGTCTTCTAGTCCAGCCCCCTGTTCAAGCCAGGAGACTCTATAGTACCATTCCAGCTACATTGGACAGGTGGATGTCCGGTCTCTTCTTGAAAACCCCCAGTGTTGGAGCACCCACAACTTCTGGTGGCAAGTCATTGCACTGGTTAATTGTCTTCTTTGCCAGGAAGTTTCTCCATAATTCCAGGTTGCTTCTCTCCTTGATCTGAGGGGCATCTAGTTGGCCAGACTTTCTCAAGCCAGTAACCCCCCTCCCCCACACCTTGAGAGATTGGGCTACACACTTCACCTCCTTGGCCAGGGCAGAGTAACCAAGCCAGGGCTTGGCTTCTCTGCTTATACTAAACCATGGTTTATTTCCTGTTGAATAAGCCAGGACTGGTTTATTGCCTTTTATTGATCAGGGTGTGGCAAGCCCGTCCTTGGGTTCCCATGATTGAGCAAGGCGGCTAGTGAGCCACGCTCACTCATATGACCGCTTTTGCCATAGGTGTTAAGCAAATCACAGCGGTCATTAAGCAAAGCAGGCAATTGTTAAATGAATCCTGCTCCTCCCATTGACTTTATTTTTCGGAAGCTGGCTGGGAAAGTCACAAATGGCGATCATAGGACACACATATGGGGAAGAAATGGAGGTGGTGACAGATTTTATTTTCCTGGGCTCCAAGATCACCGCAGACGGGGACTGCAGCCAAGAAATTAAAAGACGCTTGCTCCTGGGGAGGAAAGCCATGGCAAATCTAGACAGCACACTAAAAAGCAGAGACATCACCCTGCCAACAAAAGTGTGTATAGTCAAGGCTGTGGTCCTCCCAGTTGCAATGTATGGCAGTGAAAGCTGGACCATAAGAAAGGCTGAGCGCCAAAGAATTGAAGCCTTTGAACTCTGGTGCTGGAGAAGACTCCTGCGAGTCCCTTGGACTGCAAGGCGATCCAACCGGTCAGTCCTAGAGGAGATCAACCCTGACTGCTCTTTAGAAGGCCAGATCCTTAAGTTGAAACTCAAATCCTTTGGCCACCTAATGAGAAGGAAGGCCTGGAGGAACGTGGTCCATGGGGTTGGACACGACTTCGCAACTAACAACAAGGACAAAAACACACACACACACACACACACACACACACACACACGGGATGCTGCAACTGCCATAAATGCATCCAAGCCCCCACATTTTGATCAGGTGACGGTGAGGAGGCTCTGGCGGTCGTAAGTGCGAGGACCAGCCATCACCTTTGTTTTTCAGTGCTGTTTGAACCGTCGCTAAAAGGAGTGGTCCATAAGTCGAGGACTGCCTGCATATCACAATTTGTATGTGTGACATTTCTACGTTGGCTGCAGCTGCTCTTCGTGCATCTACTTCGTAGTGCAGATAGTCCTCAACTTACGACCATTGAGCCCAACATTTCCGTCGTTAAGTGAGACATTGCTTAAGTGAGCTTTGCCCCATTTTGCGACCTTTCTGGACCCATTGTCTTTGCTTGTCAGAAGGTCACAAAAGGGGATCGCGTGACCCCCACCTCATAAATAGGAGTCAGTTGCTGACAGTCTGGATTTTGATCACATGACTCTGGGGAGGCTACTGCAGTTGCGTGTGTGAAATCGGTCATAAGTTACTTTTTTTCAGCGCCGTTGTAACCCTGAAAGGTCACTAAATAATCTGTTGTAAGTTGAGGACTACAAATATTTGACAGAAGCAGCCTGCAAATTAATCAATATTTAAAAAGGAAGTAAGAAAGAAAGCCTTTTTCCGTATGGAACCCCCGGGGTGGATTTTTTTGGGGGGGGGGGAACGGGGAGCCGCCAACAAGTGCAAATTTCCGCAATCTTTGGCCGAATTAATGTATTGGCTTAATTTATTTATTGCACAAATATCTTTGCCAAGATCCAGCAAGAAGGGATAAGAGGAACTCCCCTTAATTTGTTTAATAGCGACAAGGAGTTGGACCACAACATTGTCAGACAGTTGTGTTGAGGTTTTTGGGGTTTTTTTTTAAAGGCTTGTGGTGAGGGGGGAGGGTGTGACAAAACCCAAGGCCATTTGAATATTTATTTATTTATTTATTTTTAATCCCATTTATATCCCGCCCTTCTCCGAAGACTCAGGGCGGCTTACAAGCTTAGCAGTAGCCTTCATTCTATGTATATGCCTGCTTATTAGGGCTTTCACACACACCCCGAGCGGCATTATTACAAAGTCAGCTTAATTGCCCCCAACAATCTGGGTCCTCATTTTACCTACCTGGGAAGGATGGAAGGCTGAGTCAACCTTGAGCCTGGTGGGATATGCAATTTGGAGAAAGTGTAAATGTCAGAATTGGGGGTGGGAGGAAACAATCTTTTTGCCTGTGGTCCTTGTTTCAGTTTGCGATAGGCAGGTGTCATTCCAGAAATGATTAGATCTCTGGGAATGTTCTAGAATAGGAGAGTCCAACCTTGACCACTTTAAGACCTGTGGACGTCAACTCCCAGAATTCCCCAGTCAGCACAGCCGGCTGGGGAATTCTGGGAGTTGAAGTCCACAAGTCTTAAAGTGGCCAAGTTTGGGAGGCCCCTGCTCTATCTGGTCCAAAATGTCACTTTGCAACTTCTGCTGACCATCTTCTGCCAGGTTCAATGACCATTCATGATCAACTCCGGAGAATCCCGACCTCGTTATATGCAATTCTGCCTTAATTACACCGCCAATAAAAGATTGTACGGGACCTGTTTGTCCATTAGAGACTTTTAATGGGCCATTAAAGTTACTCTGCAGTGGTTGTGTGCTACTAACTCTCTCTATCCTGGCAACGGCACACAAAAAAAATCCCTATAGCTTCCAGGGCAAAGTGGTTTCCATCCCTCTTGTGATTCACTCAAGAAGGTCTTCTGCCATTTCATTAATGACTTTCGGAGGAAACCAAAGTGCTCTGGACATATTGCCAACTTCTCCGATGGTCCAGAAATCCTCACCCAACTGATGGAGGACCTTTTGAAGGCTTTCGAGAAGGACCCACGCCTGTTGTCAACCCTTTGTTAATGAAATAGTTCCACCAAGGCATTTTGAAGGCAAGTTCTTTATCGCTGAGAGAGAGGCAGGAAGTTCTGGCCAGGCCTCATGACTTGTTGCTTGCTTGATTGCAGATTCTGGATAGACTTCAGCCAGATCTCTGTGCGAGATCCTTCTCTCCTTAAAGCCAAACGGAAAACCAGAATGCCGTTGTCTGCCCCAGTAGTGAAATCAATCATGGCTGGCTGGGGAATTCTGGGACTTGAAGCCCACCCATCTCAAAGCTGCCGAGGTTGAGACACATTGGCTGGCTGGGGAATTCTGGGAGTTGAAGTCCACGCCTCAGAGTTGCTGAGGCTGAGGAACATGTTGTTGTGATTCCTCGCCAGCCAGTGGATCCAGCAGCTGAGTCTGAAGACTCAGAGGAGGAAGAGGAGGAGGGGCCTGGAGTGACATCAGAGTCAGAGGAAGGCTCTGAGGAGCTCCAAGACTTACAGTCAGACGAGGAGCCCGGCCCCTCTACTTGCGCTCAGGCTGAGACACGCTGTGCTGGGAGCCTGAGTTGAACCGTGATGAAGCACAGCTGGGAAATATCCAGGATGCACAAAAGCGCCAGCAAGATGCAATGGGGCGGCTCCAAAGGCAAAGGAGAAGTCATTAGGAAGTCACGCCTTGGCTGAATGATAAAAGGGAAGGTGTGGGAGATGCTGGTTGCCGAAGGCAGCCATTCGTGTCGAGGATGGAGTTTCTGTGGACTGGGTTTGTTGGCCTTGGACACCGACTCAGGTCTGTGAATAATAAAAGGGTTTGTGGTTTTCTTGTGGTTCCTGCCTGTTTCTTGGAAGGGGGCTTCTCCTTGTGAGCATAACAGGGACTCACGTAGGCTGGGACAGACCACACATCTATGAACTGAGTATTTGGCCAGGGTCTGCAAGTCAGAGGGTCAGTCCCACCCACCGACCCCCTCCCAGCCTATCAAGAATTGGCTGGAGAAGAAGAGCACCCAAGTAAAGGCCGACAAATCTAGTTTTCCCCAGTTAATGGCCTACCGGGCTCCAAACGTCCTCATCAGATTCTTCGCCCAGCCAAACAAGAGAAAAAGCTACTTCTTCTACTTACCGACTTATCAGACTTATAGGCCAGCCATATCTGACCACCCAAAGCTACAGGGGGTCCTCTTATTTACGACCCCAAATTTGAAATTGAGCCCCAAATTTCCATCGCTAAGCGAGGCACCTGTAAAGCGAGTATTGCCTCGTTTTACGAACCTTTCTGGCCACCGTTGTTAAGCGAATCACTGCAGCTGTTAACTTAGTCACACGGTTGTTAAGTGAATCCGGCTTCCCCCATTGAGTTTGCTTGTCCGAAGGTCGCAAAAGGGGATCACGTTACTGCCTCCCCCAATCCCCCCGGGATGCTGCAACCGTCGTAAATATGAGTCAGTTGCCAAGCATCCGAATTTTGATCACCTGACCACGGGGGATGCTGCCACGGTCGTTAAGGGGGAAAAAACCAATCATGTCACTTTTTTCAGTGTCAGCGTGACTTCGGTCGCTAAATGAACCGTTGAAAGTTGAGGATCACCTATATGTAGGCAGCACTTTCTCTTCTTTAGGGAGTGGATTCACAGTCTCCAAAATCTTGCTGCTTGTTCTAAACAGCAGCTAGAGGTAATCCAGCATTGTGCAACCAAGTCTCCCGTTTCACCTGAAGCGGACGCAGACCGAGGACCTCCCATTAGAATAGATTAGAGCTGGAAGGGACCTTGGAGGTCTTCTAGTCCAGCCCCGCGCTCAAGCAGGAGAACGTATACCAGGGGTAGACAACCTTGGCTCTTTTATGACTCGTGGACTTCAACTCCCAGAATTCCTGAGCCAGCCATGCTGAGGGAAAAGGGAGAGGTTTCTATGCTGAGCCATGCTGGCTCAGGAATTCTGGGAGTTGAAGTCCACAAGTCACGAAGGGGCCATAGTTCCCCCATGCTGGCTGAGGAATTCTGGGAGTTGAAGTCCACAAGTCATGAAGGGGCCATAGTTCCCCCATGCTGGCTCAGGAATTCTGGGAGTTGAAGTCCACAAGTCATGAAGGGGCCATACTTCCCCCATGCTGGCTCAGGAATTCTGGGAGTTGAAGTCCACAAGTCATAAAGGGGCCATAGTTCCTCCATGCTGGCTCAGGAATTCTGGGAGTTGAAGTCCACGAGTCATAAAAGAGCCAAGGTTGCCTACCCCTGACCTATACCATCTCAGACAAGTGGCTGTCCAGTTTCTTCTTAAAAACCTCCAGGGATGGAGCGCCCATGATTTCTGGGGGCAAGCTGTTCCACTGGTTAGTTGTCCTCACTGTCAGGAAGTTTCTCCTTAATTCCAGGTTGCTTCTCTCTTTAGTCAGTTTCCATTGTTCCTCGTCCTGCCCTCTGGTGCTTTGAGAATAGTTTGACCCCCTCTTCTTCTTCTTTGTGGCAGCCCCTCAAATACTGGAATGCTGCTATCATGTCTCCCCTATTTCTTCTTTTCTTTAGACTGGCCAGACCCGGGTCCTGCAGCCGTTCTTCGTACGTTTTGGTCTCCAGGCCTTGGATCATCTTAGTTGCTCTTCTCTGAATTTTTTTTATAAACTCTCAACATCTTTTTTGTGATATGGTGACCAAAATTGGCAGTAGTATTCCAGGTGTGGTCTCGCTAGGGTTTTATAAAACGGTACTAATACTTGGCGTGATCTTAATTCTGTGTCTCTGTTTGTACAGCCCAGGATTGCGTTAGCTTTTTTTTGGCGGCTGCTGCACACGGCTGGCTCATGATCAAGTGATCGTCTATTATCCCAGGCTGAGCGGCTGCGATAGCTTGAAAGTTCACTCGGAAAATTATCGATAAGAAATCTCGCCAGAATAAATATGGGACTAAAAAGTTTCATTTAGCATTTGAATAAGTAGTGGATCTATGTGATGTATAATTAGTTAGTAGTTATTTTATTAATATTTTGACGATGGAGAGTTAAAGTGCGATAGAATTTAATGTTTTATTGTTGTTAGCATATTCTAGATTATGCTTGTTTGTATTTTTATACCCTGTATTCAGCTCTGGGAAGTCGGGGAGGGGGGAGGGGAGGGAGGGGTTGGGGAGAGGGGAGGGGGAGGAGGGGGGGGTTGTATCCAAAAATGTACTGTAAAACTTTTCAATAAAAAAAGAAAAGAAATCTCGCCTTGATGGGACAAACATTAATAGTGTCGAGCCTCAGACAACCCAAAGGATTTGGCTCCAGCCAATTGTACCGAAAGGACCATGGAGTCCTACTGGATGATCCCTTAAACGTGAGCCAGCTGTGTGCAGCAGCAGCCAAAAAAGCTAATACAATCCTTGGTTGCATAAACAGAGGCATAGACTCAAATTCATGTGAAGTATTAATGCTGCTGGAATACTGCGTTTTGGTCACCCACCACAAAAAAAAAGAGGTTGAGAGTTTGGAAAAAGTGCAAAGAAGAGTAACTAAGATGATTAAAGATAGGATAATCTTTGTCATTTTTTTCTGTGGGCACAACGGCACACATCAAAAATGAAATTTAGAGACTAAAACATATGAAGAACGGTTGGTGGAATTGGGTATGTCTATTTTAATGAAAAGGACGAGGGGTGGCATCATAGCAACTCTTCCAATATCTCGGGGGCTGCCCCAAAGAAGAGGGAGTCAAGCTATTCTCCAAAGCCCCTGAATCCAGGACAAGAAGCAACAGATGGAAACTAGTCAAGGAGAGAAGCAACCTGGAACTAAGGAGAAACTTCTTGACAGTTAGAACAATTAACCAGTGGAACAACCTGCCTCCAGAGGTGGTGAATGCTCCAACACTGGAGGTTTTTAAAGAAGAGACTGGACAGCCATTTGTCTGAAATGTTATAGGGTTTCCTGCCTGAGCAGGGGGTTGGACTAGATGACCTCCAAGGTCCCTCCCAACTTTATTATTGTTGTTATTAAATAGTTTTGGCTGTTCAGTGCCCAGACCATAGTTCAAATCCTTCCTGACAGTGAGAACAATTAACCAGTGGAACAACCTGCCTCCAGAAGTGGTGAATGCTCCAACACTGGAACTTTTTAAAAACAGACTGGACAGCTATTTGTCCAGAATTGTAAAGGGTCTCCTGCCTGAGCAGGGGGTTGGACTAGGTGACCTTCAAGGTCTCAGCTCTATTCTGATTCTCATTTTGAAGAGCTGCTTGCCTCAGTCGAGAAATTTGGAAAGGAAAGGACAAGGATACTGTTTTTTCCCCCAAATGGCAGCCTTACAAAACTTTTATTTTTTTTGCACTTTGGTTTATTTAAAAAAAAAACAAACCACAAAGAGAACAGAGGAATGAACTAGATCAACATAATACAGCTAGTATAACATTTGTTTAGTGACCATTCAAAGTTATGCCATTGAAAAAGTGACTTAGGACCGTTTTTCACACTTACCACCACTGCAGGATTCCCAGGATCATTGTGATCAGAATTCGTAGGCTTCGCAACAGGCTCATATTTATGACCGTCGCAGTGTCCCCCCCCCGAGGTCACGTGATCCCCTTTTGCGACTTTTGGACAAGCAGAGCGAATGGGGGGGAAGCCGGATGTTTAACAATTAACAATCGCAGCGATTCACTTCCCAGCTCTGGCAAGAAAAGTCGTAAAGTGGGACAAAACTCACTGGACAACTCAGTTAGCGACAGAAAATTTGGACTCCGTTGTGGTTATAAGTCAAGGACTGCCTTTTATTCATTTCTGCAGTTCAACAGTAAAACTGCGACCTGTTGGAAGCCCACGGTGACGTTACAAAAAATTAAGATGTTGCCTGCTTGCACATCCGTATTTATTTCACGGAAGAAGTTGAGTGTCAGATAAAAAAATTAAGCCAGTTTGTTATTATTATTTTCACGGAGAGAATTGAGCACTTCCTCTATGCAAAGGCGTAATTTGTCTGGTGTAGGATCGTGACCGCTCTGTTTCAAGTCCTTCCGTTCGATTAGGATAGCCTGCAACGCTTCTTTGGAATAACAAAAGGATGGATCCTTGCTGCAAGTATTCACAGCAAATATTTTTATTTTGGAATTCTATATTATGCATCCATCAGGACATTTGAAAATGCTGCTGTCCCAAGAGGAAAAGCTGAAAGCCACATGGCAAATTAACTCTATTAAAATTAAAGTACAAGATTCAGGGACCTCTGCATAACACTGAACTGTCTGCAAGTGATGAATCAAACAGACGATCGTTCCGTTAATCAGTGGGTGTCAATTATTTCCAGGATTAAAGAAACAGGGCTGCCGATTCTTGTAGATTAAGCCGATTCTGGTGGGCTGCTTAATTCAGGGGACAACAGATCAAATTCAATGAGATTTACTTGCGTGTTGCTCAGTATCAAAAGCCTGCGCTAATATTCCTAGAAACAAAACCAATAAAATTAAGGATGAAAATCCCAATGTCGGTATGTTGAAAAGATTTTAATTTTGGTTTTACAAAAAAGACCCCAAGGGAAGTGTGAACTTTATGGTAACGATCTGCCTGCGTGTTAAGGCTGAAATTCTCAGTCATTACTGTGTGAGAAAGCAAGAATGGAATGGAATGGAATGGAATGGAATGGAATGGAATAGGAATATGGAATGGAATGGAATGGAATGGAATAGAATATGGAATAGAATAGAATAGAATAGAATAGAATAGAATAGAATAGAATAGAATAGAATAGAATAGAATAGAATAGAATAGAATAGAATAGAATAGAATAGAATAGAATAGAATAGGAAATATGGAATAGAATAGAATAGAATAGAATAGAATAGAATAGAATAGAATAGAATAGAATAGAATAGAATAGAATAGAATAGAATAGAATAGAATAGAATAGAATAGAATAGAATAGAAGCTGGAAGGGACCTTGGAGGTCTTCTAGTCCAGCCCCCTGCTCAAGCAGGAGAACCTATACCATATCAGACAAGCAACTGTCCAATCTCTTTTTAAAAAACCTTGCCACTTCTGGTGGCAAGCTGTTCCACTGGTTAATTGTCTTCACTGTTAGGAAGTTTCTCCTTAATTCCAGGGTGTTTCTCTGTAGGGTTACTACTAAGTAAATCTATACAAGGGAGGTTAGAAGCAGGTTGTCATCTAAAATAGCCCTAGTGATCACATCTAACTTCATTTTTATTTACTCCATCACATTAAAAAAAATGTAATAATCCTAGGAAACTAGATACAGGTAAGTCCTAGACTTTACAACAGTTCGTTGAGTGAGTGGTCAAAGTTTCTATGGCATTGGAAAAAATGACTTATGACCATTTTGCATACTTAGCGACTGTTGCAGCCTCCCCCTGGTCACATGATCAAAATTCAGAGGCTCAGCAACTGACTCGTACTTATGACCGTCGCAGCCTCCCGGAGTCCTGCGATCACTTTTGCGTCCTTCACTTAACAACCATGTTACTAATTTAACAAAGATAACTAACTTATCAACTGTGTGATTCACTTAACAACTGTGGCAAGGAAGGTTGTAAAATGGGAGAAAATTCACCTAACCAATGTCTCACCGAGCAGCGGAAGTTTGGGGCTCAAATCGTGATCGCACGTCGAGAAATTCACAGTGAAGATTTGCAAATTTAGCCCGTTTCCAAGGAAAGTGAGGAAAAAATGTTTATGTCAGAGGCTTCTGTGCCGTTCCGAGCACTGGATGTTGTGCGACGCTATCCAAAATATGCAACGCGGTGATTTAAAATGCCATATTTCCAACCATAAAACACAACAAAGAGAAAAAACCACAGGCATCTGGAAGAATCAGCATGGATTCTGTTAAGTGTTGCTAAAAGCTCAACGAGTTTTGTGCTTAACCAGGTTGGCTAAAGATTTCCAAGCTGCTTTTTGTGCAAATTTGGGAAGCTGACAAGCCACAAAGCAAGACGCCACGTTCTATCGTGGTCTCTATTAAAAAGTATTTTTGCCCCACCCGGCGGTTAGCCTAGCAAAACATTTACAATGTGGGAACTGCAAGCCAACATTTTGCTTTGCAAATATGTCCACCTTTCCCAAGTTTGGGGGCGGGGGGAACCCTACTCAGTTTTCTTTCTGGTCGGTGGCGTTCAGGGCTGGCCACACCCACAATATTACCAGTAGGACGAGACCAGCCATTTTGTGAGAGTGCCTCAGAGCCCGTTCCCAAACAGTCGCCTTATTGCTGAATCGGCTTCCACGGTTCTGCTCTGTTGCTTCAATTTTCAGGATCAGCAACTTACTGGATCTCTTAAGTGCCAGCACTGACTTGATATCACAAGAGATAGATAGAATAGATAGATAGATAGATAGATAGATAGATAGATAGATAGATAGATAGATAGATAGATAGATAGATAGATAGATAGATAGATATACATAGATAGATAGATATAGATATTTATTTTATTGCATTTATATACCGCCCTTTCCCTGAGGAAAGATAGATAGATAGATAGATAGATAGATAGATAGATAGATAGATAGATAGATAGATAGATGATATAAAATTTTCCAACAGTATTTTTCTTAATTATTGAAATAGGATTATCACCAGAGGAACAAGAAAAGCAGAAAATGTAACGCTTCCTAAACATTTTTCTTGAAGATCTGAACCGAACTTAACAGAAATCTATGCAATTCAGATTTTACACTCCCCTAGAAGTAACAAATCAGAAGCATTTTTATTGATAAAACTATCTGTTTTCTTGTCTGTTTCCATTATATTACGGATATGATTTCTCCTATGGCTGAACACAGAGAGATAAATGAAAGCTTAACAAATTACTGATCTCTATATAAACGGGACCTGGCTCCAGCACAGGTAAAACCAGAATTAAAACTGCATTATATAACGATCACTCTGATCCAAGCCAAAAGCATTTCATTTTTTAAAATGCCGGATTTGCATTAATTAAAACAGCCTAGTATACAAATATTCTAATTATTACTGCAGCCGTAACAATAGTAATATAAGCTACCATGGAAAGGGTATTCTAATGGTATGAAATTCTTTATATTTTGGAGAACTAAATGAGTCGCCCTCTTTAAGTTTGCTGAAATCACAAAAACCACAAAAATTATTAAAAAGCTGAATGGTTTCCCTTCAGAATCTCTAGTGGGGATCTGGGGCGGGACAATGCCGTTTCCTTCAGTTGGTGGACCTCAGCCGTTTAATTTATGCTTCAGGATATCGGATTTCTATGTATTTAAATTCAAATTTAAATTCAGAATAGAGCTGGAAGGGACCTCAGAGGTCTTCTAGTCCAATCCCCTGCTCAAGCAAGAGACCGTATACCATTCTAGAGAAATAGCTGTCCAAACTCTTCTTAAAACCTCCAGTGACGGAGCACCCACAACGTCTGGTGGCAAGCTGTTCCACTGGTTAATTGTCCTCACTGTTAGGAAGTTTCTTCTTAATTCCAGGTTGCTTCTCTCCTTGATTAGTTTCCATCTGTTGCTTCTTGTCCTGCCTGGAATGGAATGGAACAGAACGGAACAGAACAGAATATAGAGTAGAATAGAACAGAATATAGAACAGAACAGAATATAGAAGAGAATGGAATGGAATGGACAGAACAGAATATAGAACAGAATAGAATATAGAACAGAATATACTGTAGAACAGGACAGAATCGAATAGAACATAGAAGAAAATATAGAACAGAATAGAATAGGAATAGAATATAGAATAGAACAGAATGTAGAATAGAACAGAACAAAACAGAACAGAATAGAATCTGTAAACGACCTTGGAGGTCATCTAGTCCAACCCCCTGCTCAAGCAGAAGACCCCTAGACCATTTCAGACAAATGGTTGTCCAGTCTCTTCTTAAAAGCCTCCAGTGATGGAGCGCCCACAATGTCTGGTGGCAAGCTGTTCCCCTGGTTAATTGTCCTCACTTTTAGGAAGTTTCTCCTTAATTCCAGGTTGCAGGACTTTGTAATAGCCCCACAAAATTGGAACACTAATATCATATCACCCCTAAGTAACAATTAGGTAAAAGTGGAAAAATGAACAACAACAACAAAAAAAAACACAACCGCTCGCAGCCAAGACGAAGAAACTAATGGAATTTAAGGTTTCCCCATTAGCACCAAATCCCAAGGGGTTCTTTGGCTAAGGGAGCTGTGAAGATCACTCTAGAGTCTAGAAAGAACTCAGACAACTCCAGGAGAAGAAAGAAGGCCAGAGAAGCTGGCACCCCCATCTAGACCTCCCATCGTTTCAATGCAGGTCCCATCGACGCTTCTTCTAGCTGCCTTTGATGCTGCCGAGAGGACCACGGGGGTCTTTTAGGCATCTGCACAGAAGGACCAGAAGGAGGACAACGCTGATCAGCCCCAACATGCTTTCCAAAAAGGGAACAGGTGGTGTGATCTGGTCCTCTTGAAGGACACCACATTGGAGAAGAATCTCACGTAGTCCAGAAGGCAAGACTGAGCCTCTGAAACCATCCCGTATTTGCTTTGCTGGCTGAAGGTTGAGTCCCACAGCCTTGTCCCCTGCTTCCTTCTCCAAAAAGGACCCCTTGAAGAAGCTAGCAAGCAGCCCTTCTGAGGGAGGAACAGCCTTCTCCAACACTGGGGTGCCGCAGGAGAACATGGCCTCTCCAAATAAGAGCAAAGTAGAATAGAATAGAATAGAATAGAATAGAATAGAATAGAATAGAATAGAATAGAATAGAATAGAATAGAATAGAATAGAATAGAATAGAATAGAATAGAATAGAATAGAATAGAAAATAGTATGGAGTGGAGTGGAGTGGAGTGGAGTAGAGTAGAGTAGAGTAGAGTAGAGTAGAGTAGAGTAGAGTAGAGTAGAGTAGAGTAGAGTAGAATAGAATAGAATATAGTATGGAGTGGAGTGGAGTAGAGTGAATAGAATAGAATAGAATAGAATAGAATAGAATAGAATAGAATAGAATAGAATAGAATAGAATAGAATAGAATAGAATAGAATAGAATATAGTATGGAGTGGAGTGGAGTGGAGTAGAGTGAGTAGAATAGAATAGAATAGAATAGAATAGAATAGAATAGAATAGAATAGAATAGAATAGAATAGAATAGAATAGAATAGAATAGAATAGAATAGAATAGAATATAGTATGGAGTGGAGTGGAGTGGAGTGGAGTAGAGTGAGTAGAGTAGAGTAGAGTAGAGTAGAGTAGAGTAGAGTAGAATAGAATAGAATAGAATAGAATAGAATAGAATAGAATAGAATAGAATAGAATAGAATAGAATAGAATAGAATAGAATATAGTATGGAGTGGAGTGGAGTGGAGTGGAGTGGAGTAGAGTGAGTAGAATAGAATAGAATAGAATAGAATAGAATAGAATAGAATAGAATAGAATAGAATAGAATAGAATAGAATAGAATATAGTATGGAGTGGAGTGGAGTGGAGTGGAGTAGAGTGAGTAGAGTAGAGTAGAGTAGAGTAGAGTGGAATGGAATAGAATAGAATAGAATAGAATAGAATAGAATAGAATAGAATAGAATAGAATAGAATAGAATAGAATAGAATAGAATAGAATAGAATATAGTATGGAGTGGAGTGGAGTGGAGTGGAGTAGAGTGAGTAGAGTAGAGTAGAGTAGAGTAGAGTAGAGTAGAATAGAATAGAATAGAATAGAATAGAATAGAATAGAAAATAGTATGGAGTGGAGTGGAGTAGAGTAGAGTAGAGTAGAGTAGAGTAGAGTAGAGTAGAGTAGAGTAGAGTAGAGTAGAGTAGAATAGAATAGAATAGAATAGAATATAGTATGGAGTGGAGTGGAGTGGAGTGGAGTGGAGTAGAGTGAGTAGAATAGAATAGAATAGAATAGAATAGAATAGAATAGAATAGAATAGAATAGAATAGAATAGAATAGAATATAGTATGGAGTGGAGTGGAGTGGAGTGGAGTAGAGTGAGTAGAGTAGAGTAGAGTAGAGTGGAATGGAATGAAATAGAATAGAATAGAATAGAATAGAATAGAATAGAATAGAATAGAATAGAATAGAATAGAATAGAATAGAATAGAATAGAATAGAATAGAATAGAATAGAATAGAATAGAATAGAATATAGTATGGAGTGGAGTGGAGTGGAGTGGAGTAGAGTGAGTAGAGTAGAGTGGAGTGGAGTGGAGTGGAGTGGAATGGAATGGAATAGAATAGAATAGAATAGAATAGAATAGAATAGAATAGAATAGAATAGAATAGAATAAATAGAATAGAATATAGTATGGAGTGGAGTGGAGTGGAGTGGAGTAGAGTGAGTAGAGTAGAGTAGAGTAGAGTGGAATGGAATGGAATAGAATAGAATAGAATAGAATAGAATAGAATAGAATAGAATAGAATAGAATAGAATAGAATAGAATAGAATAGAATAGAATAGAATAGAATAGAATAGAATAGAATAGAATAGAATAGAATAGAATAGAATAGAATAGGTTGGAAGGGACCTTGGAGGTCTTCTAGTCCAACCCCCTGCTCAGGCAGGAAAAAGATGCTGAGATACCTCTGATTAAGCCTCAGGTCTTCCACTAAACCCAGAGCAGAAACATTGAATTAAAAACAATATACTTTTCCCAAATAAAACAGCTCCGGGCTGTTTCTTGGCACCAGAAGCAGAGATTGACTCAAGCCAAGGACACTCCTGCCAAAAATAAACCACCCCTTTTCTTTGTCAGCTGAAAAAGGGGGGAGGAACCCCAAAACAATGTGAACGGAGGGGCCGGGACATCATGCCCGCCCGCATCTGTTTGGATGAAACGGGAGTTCTCCGGCACTCGGGAAGCGTCCTTGAGGAACATCACTCGACAAACAACGCTGGGCTAAAATGCTTCTCGTGCCAAGAGGACAAAGTTGCCAACGTCACACGACCTGAAAACGGCAAGATTTCACACCGGGGAGTCAATATCACAAAGGAGATTGCGTGTGTAAGCTATTCCTAGTTCGACTATTTAAAAAAATATCCCTGAAAGGCAGATGGCAACGTTTCCTGAAGAGGACAGAGAGTCCTTGTCTGCGGAGATTCTCCATCCTCCAGGTCCCCAAAGGGGCTTTGTTTTTCAGGAGACAACTGGACTTCCTTATTTTTCCTTGTGAAGACGTTTCGCTTCTCATCCCAGAAGCTTCTTCAGGTTCTGACTGGATGGTGGGGAAGGGAAGGATTTATCCTCCTTGCAGACAGCCGGTCATTTGCCTCCTTTTGGAGAGTCGTTGAGGCCACTTGGAGGTTTATCTGAGTCCTCAGGGTCATCTTAGTGCAAATGCTTGTAGTGCAAGAAAGGTTGACGCCCATTTGCACCACTCAGGTGACCCCGAGGACACAGGTCAACTTCCCAGTGGCCTCAACGACCCTCTAAAAGGAGGCAGATGACCGGCTGTCTGCAAGGAGTATAAATCCTTCCATTCCCCCACCATCCAGTGAGAACCTGAAGAAGCTTCATGGGATGAGAAGTGAAACGTCTTCAAAGAAAAACAAGAAGTCCAGTTGCCTCCTGAAAAAAACACTTTTGGGAGAAGGATGAAAGGGAAAGAGGAAGAGGAGGAGGAAGATGGGAGGGAAAGAAGGAGAAGGATAGGGTAGAGGGAGAGAGAAAGAAAGAAAGAAAGAAAGAAAGAAAGAAAGAAAGAAAGAAAGAAAGAAAGAAAGAAAGAAAGAAGGAAGGAAGGAAGGAAGGAAGGAAGGAAGGAAGGAAGGAAGGAAGGAAGGAAGGAGAAAGAAAGAAAGAAAGAAAGAAAGAAAGAAAGAAGAAAGAAAGAAAGAAAGAAAGAAAGAAAGAAAGAAAGAAGAAAGAAAGAAAGAAAGAAAGAAAGAAAGAAAGAAAGAAGAAAGAAAGAAAGAAAGAAAGAAAGAAAGAAGAAAGAAAGAAAGAAAGAAAGAAAGAAAGAAAGAAAGAAAGAAAGAAAGAAGAAAGTCCAGTTGCCTCCTTAAAAAAGGCACCATTGGGACAGATACTCCTCGACTTACCATTCATTTAGTGACCTTTCAAAATGATGACTTATGACTGGGTTTTTTCCACACGACCGCTGCAGCCTCCCCAGGGTCACGTGATCCAAACTGAGACTGTTTGGCACCTGATTCATATTTATGACGTCCCCAGGTGACGCGTGATCCCCTTTTGCCACCTTCTAAGCAAAGCAAAGTCAATGGGGGGGGAAGCCAGATTCGCTCAACGACCGTGTGACTCAATTAACCGATGCAGTGATTCGCTTAACAACTGTGGCAAGGAAGGTCGTAAAATGGGGAGAGACTTAACGACTTAGCAACGGAAATTTTGGCCTCAACTGTAGTGGTAATTGGGTCGGGTGGTGCTCCATCTCTTGCTAAAGCATCCTCTCGATTTTTAAAGGCACCCATTTATTATTTGGAAGCTGCAAATAAAAACGCAGTTCGACTGCCTTTCCAGACAGCTTGAATGGCGGCCCGGATGCATCGCGATTAAAATCCAATTTTGCCCACAATGTAAACCCACAACTGCGTCGAAAGACGTCCAGCAGAAAACACCCAGAATCTCAATAAAATATAAGACTTGGCATCAGTCAGAATATGCCCATCATTTCTCCCTGAAATCAAAATAAAAGGGCTGGCTATCCCCAATTCAGTTCAAACGGGGCGCAATTGCATTTCACATTATACAAGTCAAAAAGCCGCCTGTAATTCAAAAATCGCCTGACTTTGGTCCAGCACAGCAATAAAGGCACGTTTTGGGCTGAGATCTACGCTTTAATTGTGCTTACAGCATTTTATTGCAATCTCTAAAATTTCAGAAACTTTTAAAAATTTTACTAGCGGCTTGTAAAAACACCTTAAGTCAAATTACACAATACCCTCTTTTAGTAATTAACCATTTCTTTTTTAAAAAAAAACAATCCTTTCCCCCCCCCCAAAAAAATCACATACGCCAGCTTCCACCTCAACCGTTTACACATTGCTCCTTTTATCTAGTTTGTTAACATTATAGTGCGTAACGCTTTAAAACATTTAACTTTTTCATTGCCTCTAGATGGTTATTTTTTGATACTATAAGCCACCTAAAGTTGCTTAATTGAGAGATGGGTGGCATATAGGTTTAAATTGAATAAATAAATGAACGCATGCATTTTGAAAGCAGAACAAAAAGGATCTTAGAAATAATTACTATAAAACTATAATCGGTTCATAAATGAATTTATGCAAAATTCATTTCGCGCGCATGAATTCTAAGTGCAGAGATACAGAGATTTAAAAACCGTTGTCGGTTTTTGTGAAGGCAGCAAACATGAAGATATGGGAAAATATGTCTATTAAATGATAACTAGTAGGTGAAAACAAAAATAAGCATTTCAAGTATTAAAATATATTTGCTCCAATTAGCTTCTGACATTTTTCTTTTGTGCATTTGTGTTAGAAAAAAAACACTCACTAATATTAAAATCTGCATTTAATTTCAGTCCCTTCACACTGGGTTTCAGCACTGGACCCAATTTGACAGCAAACTCTACTATGTAATACATTTTTACTGCATTTTAATTGATAGCATACGATGGTATTTGATGTATGAAAATAAAGGCCAGCTGGATAAATACCTGACTGATTTTAGGCAGAGCAAAAGAT
Source organism: Vipera ursinii (assembly GCF_947247035.1). Classification (NCBI taxonomy): domain Eukaryota; kingdom Metazoa; phylum Chordata; class Lepidosauria; order Squamata; family Viperidae; genus Vipera; species Vipera ursinii. Next base: position 210,937,048 of record NC_139516.1, on the reverse strand, counting down.
TTTGCTAGCAAATAATAATAATAATAATAAAAAAATAGCTAGACTGCCACAGAACTATTTTAACTTTAAAGAAAGGGCATGAGCCAAAGTGGAATCACACTGACCATTTTAATAGACTGGAAAGGTTTCAGCTTGAATTGCAAACCTTGGTAGGATTCCTTTCGAAGGAGAGTGAGTTTAAACAGCTGCTCTTCAGAGTAAGAAACACAATTAAAAGACGTTATGAATCACATTTCTTATTTGGGAAAGGGGCTACCAGACTCCTGATCTTGGGGTCCCATAGGCCAACATGGTTTTATTTCCTACAACATCCATTCAAAAATTCAAAATCAAATCTCAGGTTTCCTCCCCCCTTACGAAGCACCTGTTTTTGGAGAGGGGCAAAACCCAAGGCCGAAAGAGGCCCAGCTGTTCCGGACGGGAGAAGGCACAGGACCTCCTCTGCGGGCCGTTGAACATGCTGGCACGTTGGGTTGCAGAGCCGAGAAGACAAAGCTAACCCCGGTTCTCCTCCTCGTGGCCACCTGCACCCAACGAGCAAGCTGAGCTCCAAGGCTGGAAGGCCCGCCCCACAACATCTGGATCCCGCTCCAGCAGGCTCTCCATACAAGGTCCGCACCAGAGGCTGGACACTTCAGCGGTCATCAAAGTTACCCTCTCAAAAGCTACTCCGAGAATTTGCATGGGCCTGATTTAAAGTAATTCTGTGACGGTAAAACAGCCACGGTGAGCGACAAAGACAAATACTTATTGCAATAGAAGAGGAGCTTGGCCACACGGGGTTGAAGTGTGGGGTCCCCGGTGCTCCCCGAGCTGGGTGGCTTTCCTGCAGACGTTTCATGACCCAGCGAGGTAACGTCATCAGTGCTAGAAGGGAATTGGGTTTGTGGAGAGGAGGAAGAGCAGGAAAGGACTGTGGGGTCCTTGGTGTTCTCTCAGCTTGGTTTTCTTGCAGACGTTTCATGACCCAGCTAGGTGATATTATCAGTTCTTGAAGGAAGTGGGGTTTGTGGAGAGGAGGAGGAGGAGGAGATGGTGGCAGTGGTGAGGGATCCTTGGTGCTGTCTGAGCTGGGTCGTTTTCTTGCAGCCTTTCCATGACCCAACTAGGTCAGCCCCAATACACTGAGGATGTTTCCTAGTTGGGTCATGAAATGTCAACAAGAAAACGACCCAGCTCAGAGAGCACAAGGACCCCACAGTCCTCCTCCTCCCCCTCCTCCTCCTCCTCCTCCTCCTCCTCCTCCTCTTCTTCTTCCTCCAAACTCCCTCTTCTAACTTTGATGATATTCCCTAGCTGGGTCATGAAACGTCAGCAAGAAAACCACTCAGCTCAGAGGACCCCAAAAGGTAAAGGTAAAGGTTCCCCCGCACATGCGTGCTAGTCGTTTCCGACTCTAGGGGCCGGTGCTCATCTCCGTTTCAAAGCCGAAGAGCCAGCGCTTGTCCGAGGACGTCTCCATGGTCATGTGGCCAGCATGACTAGACACCAAAGGTGCACGGAACGCTGTTACCTTCCCACCGGAGTGGTCCCTATTTTTCTACTTGCATTTTTACGTGCTTTCGAACTGCTAGGTTGACAGAAGCTGGGACGAGTAACAGGCGCTCACTCTGTTATGCGGCACTCGGGATTCGATCCGCCAAACTGCCGACCATCTGATCGACAAGCTCAGCGTCCTAATCCACTGAGCCACCGCGTCCCTCAGAGGACCCCAAGGACCCCATAAAGACTTATGCATGTAGCGGTCTTCTCTTTCCCCCTTAAAAAGGCGGCATTCCCACTGCACTTTATTTCCTTCCCTGTACCAGGCCGATGGGCTCGCCTTGCCAACTCACTAGTCCCCAGAGAGGATGAACTATAACTCAGGATCTCTGCCAAACCTTTGAGGGTGCTGAGCGTTTGAGCCATCCCATCCAACATTTTCTGCGGGAGGTTGGCTGCCCTTTCTGCGTTCCTCCCCCTCGGTCAACGCAGATGGAAAGGTCCGCAGGAGAGGGATTTACACTTGGACACCATCTTAGCCACTGACTCACACTTATGACGGCCGCCGCGTCCCGTGATCCCCTTATGCGACCTTCTGACAAGCCAAGTCAGATTCACTTAGCAACGTTGTCATTACCTTAACAACTGCGGCGGGGCCCAATTAACGAGGGTGGCGAGAAAGGTCCTCAAAGAAAGGGGCAAAATCCACTTAACAACTGCCTCACTTAGCAACAGAAATTTTGGGCTCCATTGTGGCGGTAAGCCAAGAAACGCCTGCAATGGTCAACAGCCGCCCAGATCAATATGTAAAATAGAAGAAAGCAAATGCTGATAATTTGCCAAACACACACATCACACACAGAACCGACCCAAAGCGACACACACACACACACACACACACACAGAGGGCATCAAGAGCAGAGCTGTTTTGGGGGGCATTCGTGAAACCGTGGGTCTTATTGTCCACAACTTCTCAGTGGCCCAACAGATAGGAGACAGAATAATTAGTTGGAAGGGGCCCTAGAGGTCTTCTAGTCCAGCCCCCTGCTCAAGCAGGAGATGTTGTACCGTTTCAGACAGTCTCTTCTTGAAAACCTCCCGTGATGGGGTCCAACATTGACCGTCTTCTTATCTAGCTTTCACCCTACGGATGACAGACAATTCTTTCTCTCCCGGCACCAAAATAGCTACCACAACTTTCCAAGATTAAAGTCAAAAGAGGTTAACCAGCTCAGGCATAACCCAAGGGTTTTTTGATTGACAAAAAAGCTGCAGCCGGTTTCTTGGGCCCGAGGGTGACACTTAAGCTATTAGACCATCTGCCACCTTCCCAGGCAGCGCGAGAGGGGCACGGAAACCCAACACCCGCAGCGTTGTGGCAATGCCAAGCATCCCGAGAATGGTGTCTGCTCACAACTCTGTTATGTTCAGAATGAGATCCCCCTTCAGCCCAGCCCACCGTCTCCTTCACGGATCCCCGTTTCCAACAGGCTTGCAAAAGCCAGACCTGCTAGCTCGCTCCTCTTGCCTTCCTCGCGTTTGACACCTACGTGTAGGCTCAACAAATAATCTAGGACATATCGACATGGCTGAAGAACGCGGGAGGCAACGATCAAGCCCCAGATGCAAATCTAAGGCTCCCCGCCCATGGACACGTATTAGGGAATGAGTCTCTCGGAAATCAATGGAATTAGCTTCTTAATAAAGCCGGACGTCCAGTCCCACTCAGCCGATTCGCCTGGCAAAAGGTTAAAGAGAAGGCTCGCTGAACGGGGATTTGGGGTTTCAAATGTACCTTACCACTTTCGGAGAGGCTGAAAGGACCAGTTGGCCCAATCGTATCAGGCTCTCGGCATTTTGGAATTGTGTTGGGGATATTGAACCCCACAGCTGAAGATGTCATGGACCTTTCCGTCTCCAGGAACTTCCCCCTCAACTTGGAGGCCAGGGGTCTCCAAACCTGGCAACTTTAAGACATGTGGACTTCAACTCCCCAGGCAGTAATAATAATAATAAAGTTGGAAGGGGCCTTTGAGGTCATCTACTCCAACCCGCTACTCCGGCAGGAAACCCTAGACCATTTCAGGCAAATGGCTGTCCAGTCTCTCTTTAAAAACTTCCAGTGTTGGAGCACTCACAGCTTCTGGATGCAGGTTGTTCCACTGGTTAATTGTTCTGTCTGTCAGGAAATTCCTCCTTAGTTCTAGGTTGCTTCTCTCCTTGGTGAGTTTCCATCCGTGGCTTCTTGTCCTGCCTTCAGGGGCTTTGGGGAATAGCTTGACTCCCTCTTCTTTGGGGCAGCCCCTGAGATATTGGCAGGCTCGTCCTTCTCTTAATTAAACTAGACATTTTTCCTTAATTCTAGGTTGCTTCTCTCCTTGATTAGTGTTCACCCACTGCTTCTTGTCCGGCCTTCGGGTGCTTTGGAGGATAGATTGACTGCCTCTTCTTTGGGGCAGCCCCTGAGATATTGGAACACTGCTATCATGTCCCCCCTCACCCTTCTCTTCACTAAACTAGACAGACCCAATTCCAGCAACCAAGCTTGTAAGCCGCCCTGAGTCTTCGGAGAAGGGCGGGATATAAATGGAATTAAAATAAATAAATAAATAAATAAATATGTTTTAGCCTCCAGTCCCCTAATCATCTTTGTTGCTCTTCTCTGAGCCCAGGACCATGTGTAATCAATGAACTCTCTTGTTTAGAAATTGTCCAATTTGGACAATACCTGGCTGAGGAATTCTGGGAGTTGAAGTCCACACGTCATAACAGGGCCAGGTTTGAAGACCCCTGCCCTAAAGTGCTCTTGAGTGCCTTCATTCTCCGAGAACTATTCATGAACCTAATTATTTACTTATTCAACAAATTTACCCAGCCGCCCAACGCTCACACAGGTGAGTCCAGATGGCTTAGCACATTAAAAGCCATAGCATTCAAAGCCATGTTCAGTTTTTGCCTATTCATTTCACGGCCATTTTTTTGCAAAAAACAAAAACAAAAACAAGAAAACACCACGATAAAATGGGCAACTTTACAGAAGAAAAGGTATCTCGGCCGTTACAGCACGAAAACAGCTCTTTAAAATAGAACGAGAGGGTTAAGAGCTAAAATTCATGCTTAACTCACAGGAGGGAGAATATGAAGACGGCCAGAGCAACCGTTTCGGATCTGCCTTCAGAGACCCATCAGACTTGACGTCCCTCAACTCCCAAAGTCCTCGTCTCCAGATGTTCCACCAGCAAAGAAGCTTCTGGGTCTCCGCTCCAACACTCCTCATCTTCACAGCTGAGGAAGCAGGCAGCCAAAACACAAGCTGAAGAGCTTTCAACCCCCACCCCACCCCACCCCACGAAAAGACTTTGGAGGCAAAGAGGAAAACGGATCAAATTACACACCTCCCCAAAATGCGACAGTGGAAATCTTCAGGAAGAAAATTAGGTATGGGAAGAGGGAATTATGAGAAGAAATTTTACTCCTGGGTTTCAGGGCTGCTCCGATACAATTCTGTGGGGTCCGCAATTCTCTCTTAGTTTGATTTTGTTCTGGGGTTGTTTTTTTTTGGCAGATGTTTCATTACACAAATTAGGCAACATCAGTTTAATGCTGGTGATGATGTTGCTTAGGTTTGGGTCATGAAACATCTGCAACAAAACCACGGAGCTCAGAAAGCACCAAGGACCCCTCATTTCAACCCTGAGCTACAAATATGATACAAACAGGATAGCAGCGTTCCAGTATTTCAGGGGCTGCCATGAAGAAGAAGAGGGGGTCACGTTATTTGCCAAAGCAGCAGAGGGAAGGACGAGAAACTATGGTTGGAAACTGACCAAAGAGAGAAGCAACCTGGAATTAAGGAGAAACTTCCTGACAGTGAGGACGATTAACCAGTGAAACAGCTTGCCACCAGAAGTCGTGAGCGCTCCATCACTGGAGGTTTTTAAGAAGAGACTGGACAGTCACTTGTCTGAAATGGTGTATGTCAGGGGTCTTCAAACTCGGCCCTTTTATGACTCATGGACTTCAACTCCCAGAATTCCTCAGCCAGCATGCCTGGCTGAGAAATTCTGGGAGTTGAAGTCCATGAGTCATAAAAGGGCCGAGTTTGAAGACCTCTGGTGTAGGTTCTGCTGCTTGAGGGGGGGGGACTGGATTAGAAGACCCCCAAAGTCCCTTCCATCTCTATTCTATTCTAAGAAGCAAAGGATGGAAACTAATCAAGGAGAGCGCCAATTTGGAACTAAGGAGAAATTTCCTAACAGAATAATTAATCAGTGGAACGGCTTGCCTTCAGAAGACCTCCAAGGTCCCTTTCAGCTCTATTCTATTCTATTCTATTCTATTCTATTCTATTCTATTCTATTCTATTCTATTCTATTCTATTCCTTATTTCTATTCTATTCTATTCTATTCTATTCTATTTTATTCTACTCTACTCTACTCTACTCTATTCTATTCTTTATTTCTATTCTATTCTATTCTATTCCTTATTTCTATTCTGTTCTACTCTACTCTACTCTACTCTAGTCTATTCCTAATTCAGTTCTATTCTTCATCCCTTTAACTATTCTATTCTATTCTATTCCTTATTTCTATTCTATTCTATTCTATTCTATTCTATTCTATTCTATTCTAGTCTAGTCTAGTCTAGTCTAGTCTAGCCTAGTCTAGTCTAGTCTAGTCTATTCCTAATTCAATTCTATTCTTCATCCCATTATCTATTCTATTCTATTCTATTCTATTCTATTCTATTCTATTCTATTCTATTCTATTCTATTCCTAATTCTATTCTATTCCTAATTCTATTCTATTCTATTCTATTCTATTCTATTCTATTCTATTCTATTCTATTCTATTCCTAATTCTATTCTATTCCTAATTCTATTCTATTCCTAATTCTATTCTATTCTATTCTATTCTATTCTATTCTATTCTATTCTATTCTATTCTATTCTATTCTATTCTATTCTATTCTATTCTATTCTATTCTATTCTATTCTATTCTATTCTATTCCATTCCATTCCATTCCATATTTTCTTTTCTATTCTATTCCATTCCATTCCATTCCATTCCATTCCATTCCATTCCATTCCATTCCATTCCATTCCATTCCATTCCATTCCATTCCATTCCATTCCATTCCATTCCATTCCATTCCATTCCATTCCATTCCATTCCATTCTATTCTATTCTATTCTATTCTATTCTATTCTATTCTATTCTATTCTATTCTATTCTATTCCATTCCATTCCATTCCATCCCATCCCATCCCATCCCATCCCATCCCATCCCATCCCATCCCAATGTTCTCCTTCATTGATACAATTCTGCCCTTTTAGGCCAACATTTTTAGGGCCCTAACGTAAAAAGCTATGTTTTTAGACAAAAGCAACCGATCGTACTCCATCTATCCTTAGAGAAAGGATTTTCTCGAGACAGCAACCCAAAGCTGCCCAACACAACAGCCCGTTGCCTTCCGTGGCAAACCATCAACCCCAGCCCCAACCTTGTTGAAAAGCAAAGCCACACACACACACTGGCAACAGCCCACTGTGTGATGCTAAGGAGAAGACGTCCAAGCTCACAAAACGGCAGTTCCTATCCAAGACCCTGCAGGACCAGACACACCCAGAAACTGCGAGGAAAGGACTCCAGTGTCTATGGAGATGTCTGTTGTCCCAAAGCTGTTTTTTTTCCAAAAGGCAACTGAACTTCCTTGGTTTTTCCTTTGAAAACCTTCTGAAGAAGCTTCTTGGATGAGAAGAGACACATTTTCAAAGGAAAAACCCAAGAAAGTCCAGTTGCCTTTTGGGGGAAAAATGGGATAAAAGACTCCAATGCACAAACTCAACATTGCCCTAAAAGCAAACCCTTTCCGTCTTCAAAAAGCTCGGTCCCACAATCTCAGCAACTCAGTTGAAGAGGGGTGGGGGAGAGGAACGTTCCCAAGAATGGAGGCAAGCTGGAGATGCAGCATTTGGTTCACGCCCTCCAAGAGTGTGCAGTTACTTTGAGTCTCTCTCTTCTCCTTCGCGAGTTCATCATCTTGTTCCATCCCAATCGGAGGGCACAAGAGAACAGCCCAGAATGAAGGATTTAAAAACAACCCTTCAATCACGCTGTGGCTAAAGGAGATACGTTCATTTTGTTCCCCATTTCTCAGTCCAGCTGTGCATTTATGCAGCTGTTTTGTTTTTTTTTAGATTAAACAAAAGAAAGGCACACACTCGGAAAGCTCAAGACATAAATAAGTTGCGTAATGATTCCCTTCTGGAGTTCCCGGCCTCCGAATGAGAGAAGCATACACTCTTAACAGAGGCTGAAAAATTAGCAGCCTACACAGACCAGGCACCTTTTGTAAGAAATTCTCCATTTGCTGAGGTGGTGTTGGATATCCAAATTGCCATGTCTATCCATGCGCGATGCCTCACCTAAGTCAGAAGTTCACCCTGCGGTACAGCTCAATCTTTTTTTTTTCCATTCGCAGAATTTTTGTCGCTTTACTGTGTCTCCCCCAGCCATCTTGGGAATCTTGCAAAGATAAGAGAGATTTAATTTTTTTTAAAATAAATAAATAAATAGGAATGCAAGATACAGCTAAGCACATGACCAAAAAACTCCAACACGTAAACGGTGGCTAACGTGGCAAAGCGTGTATGACGTGCAGAAACGTAGCAAGCCATTTTGATTTCTCCGTAGAAATAAAAGATATTGCTCCGAGAAACCAATAACTTGAGCCCAGTTTTTTTCATTGTTGCTTTTATTTAATTTTTTTTAAAAAAGCTATAAAAGCAAATTTAAATAGCACCTGCTCTTGCACTACAAGTAAGCTAATGAACCTGGCTTGTTTTTGGAGACTGGAAAGCTAGAACTCCTGAAATTCCTCAGTATTAAGTCATCATCTCTAAATTGTAGGACTCCCAAAACTCGATGGGATCCCTCCGTTACGTGAATTTGGTGCTCAGGCCATTAAATATTATATTGTCTTATTAATTGTCCTGAATCAAATGTTACGTTGCCCTATCATGCAAACCCCAGAACGTGATTAAATCACAGACCTTGGCTTGTGGACTGAAGCTCAAAAGCGGCTTGTGAGCGCATCCACGCCACTTAATGATGCACAATTTCTCGGCATATTTATTTCTCTGAATAAATATCATTAAACTAAGGAAAGGGATTGCCCAGATGTTAATAAGGACAGGATGGCATCGAATTTTGGGTTTGAGCATCCGTCTCTGTCTGAGAACGGGTGGGATCCATTTTCAGCAAAAAAAAAAAGAAGACCCCCCCTCCCCCCCACACAAAAAGGTTTGAAAGCATTATTGCTAATAATGAATTATTATTTTTTCCTGGAGACAGGAAGTTTTACAGTATGGAGGCCTTTTTGCGCAGACTCTCTTCTGCAGCAAAGTAATTTCTCCAGAGTAATCCAGTGAGAATCGAGTCCATTGAACTCAGCAGAGCTATGGGGCAGAAAAAGAGAACTTCCAATCAAGGGACCTACTCAATCAAAAGAATTGGAAACAAGAAGGAAGGTGTGATTTGGAGGCCTGAGCATCTCTGCGCGTTCGGCATGGCCACCTACATCCCATCAGCCAAAGTCCCTCTGGCCAGTTTTAAACTGACAACCGCAGCAATTGTATTACAATCACAGTTACAAGACCAACACGGGAGCGAGTTCAATCATTAACACCGCTATTAAAAGCCCAAATCTGTCTCGTTTTGCCAAATCTGCAAAGGAAGTCTACAGGATTGAGGCAAATTAGTCAGATCCTCAAACCAAGCGAAGGATTGGCATTAAATCGCCTGTTCGCCGCATCCGTGGATTAATATTTCTGAACAAAGTCGGGGTTTTGCCAACTTGCAATCACCGCCACTCCAAAATTTGGGGAGAAATTCAGGTTTTATCCGATGAAAAGAAAGAGGGGAGAAACTCCGTAGCAGAAAAAACCCAAAACTGGCCTACTTGTTATCAGCAGGGAAATCAGGGCCGGGCCTGCAAAAGCAACATTAGTTCTCCAATTAAATATATGTGCATTTATAAAATAATAAATCTCACAAGCAGACAAGCCAAATTACAGTCTAATGACAGCGAAGGTTTATTTTTTAGCAATGGGATTGTAATATTTAGAAAATGTTAATTGCAGAGGGCTATTTAGCCCCCCCCTCCCCAAACCGGCAAAAGACAAACAGAAGTGAATGCAGCAGCCGGATTGAACTACAGGAATGATCAAAATGCAACTGGACATCCCACATGCTCTACATAGGAAAGAAATCCACGAATTTAGGGGCAGGACCCATAAAGTTGTTACGTAAGGGCAGGACAAGATTTCCCTGCCTAAAGGGACTGCAGCTTATAAAGGAAAATTTAACTAGCCAACAGGGAAAGGGCCAAAATAAGAGACGCGGGGCTGTGTTTGATGAAGAACAATTCGTTAGGGAATAATTCTTCGTCTCTCTGCAATTTTAAGACAAGGAGAAGCAACTGTTCTGGCACAGAGTTCCCATGTTGCTGAGACCCAAGCGATCAGTCAACGGTGAGAGAACGAAAGGTTTCAATCTCAGCATACCTTCAAAATCAACAACAACAACAACAATGCAGTAATGTTTGTGTCCTAATGAACGTCATATCCAGACCACCATTACTATACTGAGAGCAGCCAGCATCTTAACTAAGATGGGGGCAGTCGCCAAATCAGGCTTAAAGTTTGCTTTTCAAAATCCAGGATCTGGAATAAAGCATTTATATGCTGGATGTTAACAGGGCAAAAGGAAACCCACCCCCCACCCCCCACCCCAAAGAAATCCACGGATGCGTTTGATCTTCCTCCAAAGCTCTGGAAACCTGGCTAAACGCAGAACGCCGTAGAACAACACAATTTTACAGCTGCCCCTCTTGTAAGTCTACCTTTAAAATCTATTGAGAATATATAGTTCCTCACCAGTTTGACTTTGGCTCACGTTTACCTGACGCCGAGCTTTCTGGATACTTGACGTTATTGTCCCCTCAACATAAAAAATGAATTCTCTGCAGGAATGCCAAGTGCTTCAAGTCACAGGCCATCGGATGCCAGGATTGCAAACAATATTTGGAGCAAGGGTAATAAAAACGGCGGTGGGGGGGGGGGAAACATCCAAGCTCTTGTCCTCACCATGAAACAAGTCAGAAGCAAAGCTAGCAAAAGTGAGGTCTCGGTCGAGCAACCCCTGAACTCTGGTGCACGTTGTGTCTTAGGGAATAACAACATGGCAAGTTGCCGTTTTGCATTTTTCTCTGGAATGTTGGATTCCCAGACTTTTGCTACTCATCTCCCGTCCAAAAATGGACCAGCTCAAAAACTTATTTGTTTTTCCCCACCCCACCAGAGCATCAGGATCAGGGGGGGCTGCTGCTTCTTAGCTGGATTTAAATTAGAAGTCAGGAAGAGGTCAGCTAGAGACAGAGCAACAAAACAAAACAAAAGGAAAAATTTAAATTTCAACTCCGGGAGAAGTTAATTATAAAGCACAATCTCTCTCGTTTGTATCATGCAGCGTGACCAGATTGGGATCCTATTTTAGACAAGTCTCAGCTTTTTTTTTTTTTTAGCCTATTTGCTTTTCAGGTGTTGTTTGCTTGCTTATAATGCCCAACGAAGGAGAGACTGCATAGCAAAGCACCACAAGAGAGACCCCCACACACACCCACCCACTTCTCCAAAGAAGCCAGAATGGGTGTGATCCCGGCAGCGTTCGCAAGGAAGCAACACCAAAGGATCTGGCCCCAGGCGCACTGTAAATAATAATAAATAAATAATAATAATATTAATAATAATAATAATAATAATAATAATAATAATAATAATAATAATAATAATAATAATAATAATAATAATAAAAAATTTTTAAAAAAATCGCTTTCACCCCAATGATATGGACAAAAAAAATCACTCGAGGCAACCAGACCTAGAACAGGATCCCGAAACTCTGGAAAAAGGCTTTTTTTTTCCCCTTCCCCAGCCCCCCCCTCAACTTGCAATAAAGTCATCTCGCTTCCCTGATCACCCGTGACTTGGATCTCCTGATGGCTTCAAAAGGAAACAGACCAGAGGAGCGTTAACTCACTTGCCCGACGCCTGGATTCCCAGAGATCCAGGATCCGGATCTGAAGTTGCATTTCAAGTTCCTTTTTCACGCGCATCTTCCTGCAAATTGAACCGCTTCCTGCCTTTCTCCGAGAGAGACCAGAAAGAAACCAAACCAGAGGAAGAAGCGCAAACCTGCATGAAAACAAAAGAGCTAAAAGGAATCAGCAGAGACAGCTTTTGTCGAGAGAGAGAGAGAGAGAGAGAGAGAGAGAGAGAGAGAGAGAGAGAGAGAGAAGATAGATAGATAGATAGATAGATAGATAGATAGATAGATAGATAGATAGATAGATAGATAGATAGATAGATGAGAGATAGATAGATAGATGAGAGAGAGAGAGAGAGAGAGAAGATAGATAGATATAGATAGATAGATATAGATAGATAGATAGATAGATAGATAGATAGATAGATAGATAGATGAGAGATAGATAGATGAGAGATAGATGAGAGAGAGAGAGAGAGAGAGAGAGAGAAGCTTTGGGGAGAAACTGTTTTAAAACCTGCACAAATTCAACCGTTGTCCCCCTTTCCCCCCACCCACATTTGCAGCATTTGTAGCAAGAACCGGCAACAAGTGAATTGCAAAGAAATCTAGTTTGAACTTCACCTTGATTATACGATATTCTTATTCCTCCCTCTTATTCCAAGGAGCCACGGATCAACACTGCTTGGATCAAGCCCCCCCCCCCCGTTTTTTTTCTTTTGGTCCATGAATTCCTCATCCGGCTGTTCCCCCCAGGAGCTGATCTTAAGCCCCCACCCGTGGAAATAAATCTCTTAAGATCGTTAAGATATATATTTTTTCCCCTAGGAGGAGAAATTCTGAAGCATCCTAAGCTAAACTAAGCTTCTCTCAGATTTGCTGCCCCCTTTCTCCAGAAAAATCCCTTTTTTTTAAAAAAAAAAAAAGGTTTGCTTTTTTTTTTCTCACCCTAACCCTTCAGTCAATTTTCTGGGCTAATTTTGTAAAGGAAGCAGAGAGCGATTTTCATGGGTTGAAAACACAGAGTTTAAAATATCCACACAACTTTCAGCATCTAAAATATTACATTTACCGGTTTGGAAAGACCGTCCCCCACCCCACCCCACCCCCGGGTTGAATTAGCCCACATGGTATTTTTTAAGCACTGCAAAACTGGTTTAAAGAAGAGCCTAAACTGCTTAGCTCAGAAGCTGGAGGGGGAAAAAATGTCATTTATTACCATTTAAAATAAATAGTTACGGGCAGTACTATAGGAGATTATTCTTTCCCAAATTCTTTCTAGTGAGATACAAACAGGATGAGATTTGATCCAAAAGAGGACTTGCAGATTAGAATATATGTATATGAGAGAGAGAGAGCATTTTCAATGTTACTTCATACCAAAAGTAGCTACAATTGAATACAGATATTCACAAAGTATTTTAAAATGTTCTTTCCGTGTTTAAAAGCTGCAGGGGTAGCATTGCAAAATTTGCTTGGCTTCATCTAAAAACAAATGTTTTCTTACAGAAAACTGAATCAAGGTATAAATCTTACCAAAAGGAAAGGGATACAGAGATAAAGCTGAGAGGGAAAATTTAATATTGAAGGTGATCCGAAACAGAATCGATCAGAAAACCAAAGGAAAAAAAAATCAAAAGAAATCCAAGTAGCAAATGCAGGACTATCTATTTTGCTAAATAATTTTTGAACTAAAGGTCTTTTAATTTCATCTCTCCAGCCTTGCAGAAAATTTAAAATGTTTTCTAAATCTCTGGATTCTTTCCAGAGGCTAGAATTATGCAGACTCAAACATTTTCTCTCTGAAAAAGCAAGAGAATTATTCCCCCCCCCTGCTTTCTCAGACAACTGAGAGACGCAAAGATCTTCAGCAGATTTAGAAAAACTAGAAAGGGATTTATGTCTAAAGAGATTTATTTATTTTTTTGTTTCGTAGCAAATGAAAGCTAGGATGCCTGAACACAAACAGAAAACAGTTCATGACAAATAAACAAAAAATATATTTATCTATATATAAATATTAAGTTAGTTTGAGGTTGTAACTGCCCGCATGGCTCAAGAGCAGGATTGGAAAAAAAAGAGATTAAGAACTGAATCAAAGCTTCAGAGGAAATCGATTTTATCTAGATGAAACTTGTTAAAAACCACAAAAATTGAAAGGTCATTTAAAATGCCTCGCACCTAAAAATGCACCAGTTTCCAAAATTTCACAAATTGTGCCGGGCTTTTGAGAAACGCCCATTACTCATTTAGCATCCTTATTCCTTTACGGTTTCAATTTTTTTTAAAAATAAACGTTTAAAAACAACAACACCCTAAATCCAGTTCAGTAAAGCTTTCCCCTGAAAAGCGTTAACTGCAAGATTTTTTTCGTGGGTTAATTCTGCAATAAATAAAGTGTGCATTTTTTTTTATAAACCAAGGTTCCGACTTGCGTTTCGCTTCCTCGAAATTTAATAAATAATTCTGGTGCATAGTATTCGTATAACATCAATATAGCAGCAGTTCATATAGTCATCTATTGCCTTTCAAATCATCTTAAGGAAGGAGTGTTTAATTTTTTTTTCTTTCCCCCCCTTCCCAATAATTGTTTTAAACAGCATAGATAATTTTTAAATCTCTATAAAACAAACAGCATTATTTTAATCCAATTGATTACTGTATATAGTGCATTCGGCTCTGTCAACGTCATCGTTAAATTAATTCTTATATTATTTGCATGCTATTACATACAAACTTTCATTAAGACTCATGTTCGAAGTTCGTTTTGTTTTTTTCCTTTTTTCATTTAAACACCAAGCAAATGAAGGCTGGAGAAAACCAGGGCTGGGGGCTCGGGGAGGGGCTGGGGGGGGTTAGAGGGAGGAGGAGGGGGGGGGCAAAGGCGACCGCTATACAAGTGGACACTTTTAATAATTGGCTCAGTTGCCTGTCTTAAAAAAAGGACGCACAGACAGACACACAACCAGGAATTAAGTGGAAAGTGGAGGGGGTGGGGGGGGGTGGAGGAAGAGATTAAAAAGGCAAGTAAACTCAACCCAGCTTCCGAGGCCGAACAAGCCGAGTCCCCGCCGGCAAAGAGGCGCCGGGCCGCCCCGTCGAAAGGAGGAGGAGGAGGAGGAGGAGGAGGAGGAGGAGAAGGAGCCAGCGAGCCGGACAACCGACCGAGCGACCGAGGCGGCCTCGCCCGGAGCAGGGCGCCCCGTCGGGGAGGCGAGACGGGCTAAATCCCATACATGGCCGGCATGCAGGAATGCTCGGAGGGGCTCCGTCGGGGCAGGGGAAAGGGGAAGGGGGACCGTCGAAGCGTCCCTGGCCCGGCTGGTCCAGCGTCAAGCGGCTCCTGTCCGACCGAGCGGCGGGATCCAGTCTCTCTCCGTCCAAGGCGATCCGGGCATCTGCTGTGCCGTCGAAGAGGGTTCACGTCCAGGCGGGCGGCCGGACGGCCAGACAGATCGATCGACCGACCGACGGGCTGGCTGGCAGGAGGGTCCCCCCCTTTCCTTCCCAGCGCTGCGCCTTCCCGTCGGGCCGAGCAGGCAAGCCCCCCCCCCGCCCCAGTCCTGCCTCGCCGTCGAGGCCCGGCCGGTCTCACAGGAAGAAGTCGGCGGGCTTGGTGGGGCCGGCGGGGGCCGGCGGAGGCTCCCGGGGCCCGTTGGGGCCGGGCGGGCCGGCGGGGGGGAAGGCGCGGCCGGCCAGCTTCTCGTACTTCTCCTTGTAGAGGTCTCGCTCCTTGGCCAGGCGCGCCACGTCGAGCTTCAGCTGCTCCACCTGGCCCTGCAGCTGGCACTTCTCGTTCTCCAGGATGTGCCGCTGCTGGACGCGCTTGTAGCGGCAGGACTGGGCGTAGCCGCGGTTCTTCAGCGTCCGCCGCTTCTGCTTCAGGCGGATCACCTCCTCCTTGCTGAAGCCGCGCAGCTGCCGGTTCAGCTCGCGCACCGACATGGAGACCAGCTGCTCGTCGGAGAAGCGCTCCTCCAGCCGCGCTTGCAGGTGGTGGTGGTGGTGGTGGTGAGCGGGGTGGTGGTGGTGGTGGTGGCCGCCCCCGGCCCCGTGGTGGTGGTGATGGTGGTGATGGGGACCCAGCGGCGGGTGCGCCCCCCCGGCGGAGCCCGGCGCCAGCTCCTCGCCCGGGAAGGGCTGCCCTCGGAAGCCGTCGAAGCCGCCCGCGCCGCCGTGGGGGCCGTGGGGGTGGTGGGCGGCGGCGTGGTGCGGGGCGCCGATCAGCGCCTCGACGGCGTCCTCGGGGGTCAGGTTGAGCGCCTCCGGGTTGAGGTGGTGCTGGTAGCTCGACATCCAGTAGAGATCCTCCAGCTGCGCCGCTTTGCCGGCCGCCGGGTTGCCGTGGCCGTTGCCGTTGCCGTGGCCGCCGCCGTTGTGGTGGCCGCCGTTGGCTCCCGTCGGGGCTGCGAGGCCGGGCGCGGTCTGGCCGGCGGGGCTGGCGGCGCAGAAGCTGGGCGAGGAGGGCACGGAGGAGCAGGGCGTGCTGAGCGGCGTGGAGGAGAGCGAGCCCGGCGGCGGCAGGCGGTGGCAGAAGCGCTCCGCCTCGGCCGGCTCCTTCTTCACCTCGAACTTCATCAGGTCGAAGTCGTTGACGTACTCGATGGCCAGCGGGCTGCTGGGCAGCTCGGCCGCGCTCATGGCCAGCTCCGAGGCCATCTCAGGCCAGCGCCCCGGCCGCCAGCCCCGACGACGGCCCGACGGCGCCCCCGCCGCCCGCCGCCGCCTGGCTCCCCCAGCCCTGCCCCGGGGGCGGGGGGCGGCTGGCCCGGCTGGGCTCCCCCGGGACGGCGAGCGCGAGCCCCGCTGCGGGGAGGAGGGGGCTGCTGGGCGCCTCCCCCGGGCCGGCCCGTTCCGCGCGAGGGTCCCGGCGCTGCGCCCTCCGCCTCCGCCGCCGGCCAGCCCGCCGCCTCCCCCCTCCGCGCGCGACTGAAGTGCTGAAGGGGGCATTCTGCCTTTTATAGGGAGGCCAGGCAGGCCCCGCCCGCCGAGGCGGGGGCTGCCCGCCTCCCCGCCTATAAGGGGCCGGGGCTGGCGGGGCCGCCGGCTGAGCCTATCGCAGCCCCGCCGTCCAGCTGTCAGTCTCTGGCGGGAACAGCTGGAAGCCGGAGGGGCGGGGAGAGGAGGGGGGCGGAGGGCCAGGGAGGCTCCCCCCGGTGGCCGCACCAGGCAAGGCTCCCCCGGCGGGGGCGGGGCTCCCACGCGCACCTGCGGAAACCCGGGAGGCTCTTCAACCGGGCGCCCGCGGCTTTAGGGAGGTAAGGGGCCGGGCTGGGCGGGGGAGGACCGCGCCGGGGCGGGAAAGACACGCCGTTGTGCAGAAGAGACTGGACAGCCACTCGTCTGAACTGGAATAGGCTCTCCTGCTCAAGCAGGGGGTGGGCTAGATGACCTCCGAGGCGCCTTCCAGCTCCATTCCCGTTGACTGACGGATTTAATTGCGTGGCCGGCTTGTCCTGGGGGGCGGCCCGGGCTGTGTCCCCCACGACGTCCCGAGCCTCTCTCGGCCCAGGGATGCTGCGGACGGAGCCCTCCCCAAGAGACGACCGTCCTTGTCGGTCTGCGCCTTAAACAACACACACACACACACACACACACACACACACACACACAGAGAGAGAGAGAGAGAGAGAGAGACGGATACACACGCGCGCGCCTACACGTACCAGACAAAGAGGGGCTGCCAGGATCTTTGGTTTAACTGCAAAGGAGCATTGCCCATCTCGGGCACCCAAATGGGAGCGGATTGGTAATCGGATGGGAGACCACCAGGAGAGCCATAGGCTCAGCCCAGTGAAGCATCCACCTTGGAAAAGGTAAGCGATTTAAGTAAGTTCACAAAATCCACCCGGGGAATCCAGTTCACCTCCACCGAGCCTTGTCCCGGCAGGCAGCAGCGGCGCCTAAGGAGGGTCAGGATGGATGGGACACCACTAGGAAAGCCAAGCTGGGGCTGCATGGTTGAAAAATAGCCCAGAAGCTGCCCTGGGGAGCCTTTTCTGACTTTTTTTCCTGAGGAACCCCACGGAGAAACCCATAAAGTCACTAGCCGCAGTGGAGTCTGTCTTCTTCTTCTCTGCTTTCTCTGCTTTGGGGAGGGGGAGATGGAGGTGGGGGCCGTCCCTCCCTCTTCACCCTAAACAGGAAGGTGGCGGACGGTAACTGGTCAATTATCTCGATTTTGCAAAGTTGTCACGTGGTTCATACCAGGCTGGGCATTATCGATTTGGTCTGATCGGGCTAATAAAAGCAATTTGAACTGCTTGGATTCACTCAGGACAGCCTGCGCTTTTTTCAGAAACAAAACAATAGCAGGACTTGTTTTAACACAGAGAGGGAAAAATAAAGAAAGAAAGAAAGTGAGAGAGAGAGAGAGAGAGAGAGAGAGAGAGAGAGAGGAAGTAAAAGAGAAAGAGGGTAACAGAGAGAGAAACACATAGATATAGAGAGAAAGAGAGAGAAAGAAAGACAGTAGGAAAGAGATAAAGAGTTAACACAAAAAGAGAGAGAAGGGAAAGCAAGCAAGAGAGAAATGAGAGAAAGAAGGAAGGAAAAAGAAAGGAAGAGAAAAATGGAAAGAGAGAGAAATGATAGAAAGGAGGAGGGAGGGAGGAAGAAGGAAAGAGAAAGGAAAAAAGAAAGAGAAAGGAAGGAAGGAACGAAGGAAGGAAGGAAAGAGAAAGGAAAAAAGAGAGGAAGGAAGGAAAACAAGGAAGGAAGGAAAAAAGAGGAAGGAAGGAAGGAAAACAAGGAAGGGAGGAAGGAAGGAAGGAAGGAAGGAAGGAAGGAAAGAGAAAGGAAAAAAGAAAGAGAGGAAGGAAGGGAGGAAGGAAGGAAGGAAAGAGAAAGGAAAAAAGAGAGAGAAAGGAAGGAAGGAACGAAGGAAGGAAGGAAAGAGAAAGGAAAAAAGAGAGGAAGGAAGGAAAACAAGGAAGGAAGGAAAAAAGAGGAAGGAAGGAAGGAAAACAAGGAAGGGAGGAAGGAAGGAAGGAAGGAAGGAAGGAAAGAGAAAGGAAAAAAGAAAGAGAGGAAGGAAGGGAGGAAGGAAGGAAGGGAAGAGAAAGGAAAAAAGAGAGAGAAGGAAGGAAGGAAAACAAAGGAAGGAAGGAAGGAAGGAAGGAAGGAAAGAGAAAAGAAAAAAGAAAGAGAAAGAAAAGAAAGGAAGGAAGGAAGGGGAAGGAAGGAAGGAAGGAAGGAAAACAAGGAAGGAAGGAAAGAAAGAGAAAGGAAAAAAAGAAAGAGAAAGGAGAAAAGAAAGAGAGAAAGGAAGGAAGGGGAAGGAAGGAACGAGTGAACGAACGAACGAACGAAGGAAGGAAAACAAGGAAGGAAAGAGAAAGGAAAACAAAGGAAGGAAGAGAGGGAGGGAGGGAGGGTTATTGCCACCCAGAGTGGCCGCTTTCTTACCTGTCTCTTTCAGCTTCCACAGGTGTGGTGGAAGAAGGATGGAAAATGTTCCCTTTTGGACATCTGGAGCCTGAAGCAAAGTCACTTGCTTGACAAAAAGACCCAGCTGGAACTTCTCTGACTTTTTTTATTTTATTTTATTTTGCAAAACTTTTACCTTTTTTTTTTAAAGAAGAAAAACAAAGCAGAACTTCCAAGCATTTTCCAGAGCTCGGTTCCAAATTACCCAAACCAGCGAAGTAACATGATCGCCATGGAAGAAGAACCGATTCGGGATCCCTTCAAGGGCCCTCAAAGACGAACCATCTGTGCTTCTCGAAAGAGGCCGGAAAAGGAAGGGGAGACGGGGAAGGACCTCTCAGTTGGGGGGGGAGGGAAGAGCAGGGCCAATGCTGGGGTCCCCGTGGGAAATAGCCCCTCTCCTACACACCCAGCCTCTTTCCCAGAGCTAGGAAACCGCTGGCTTGTGTGAAAGACACACAGAGCCCAGCAAGGCAAGCGTCGGGACGCCAGCAGGGGTCTCCAAGGTGAGATTAAAAGATGGCCCTAAAGAGACCTGGAGGCTTTGGGCTGGTTTTGGAAATGATCTCCGCCCTTCCAGGCTTCCCTCTGATCCAGCTTGGTCTGTCTGTCTGTCTCTCTTTCCTCTCTCTCTATATATATCTATCTATTCTATCCTATCTATCTATCTATATCATCCATCCATCATCTATCTATCTATCTATCTATCATTCATCTATCTATCTATCATCTATCTATCTATCTATCTATCTATCTATCTATCTATCTATCATTCATCTATCTCTCCATCCATCATCTATCTATATCTATCTATCTATCTATCTATCTATCTATCTATCTATCTATCTATCTATCATCCATCCATCCATTATCTATTATCTATCATTCATCTATCTCTCTATCCATCCATCATCTATCTATCTATCTATCTATCTATCTATCTATCTATCTATCTATCTATCATTCATCTACCTATCCATTATCTATCATTCATCTATCCATCCATCATCTATCTATCATCTATCATTCATCCACCCATCCATTATCTATCTATCTATCTATCTATCTATCTATCATCTATCTATCTATCTATCTATCTATCTATCTATCTATCTATCTATCTATCTATCTATCTATCATATATCATTCATTCATCCATCCATCTTCTATCTATCATCCATCCATCCATCCACCTAGCTATCATCTATGTCTTCGGCATGAAAGCCAGCTGGGTGACTTGGCGCCAATCACCAGGAGACGGTGAGTTCTAGTCCCACCTTGGGCATGAAAGCTACCTGGGTGACTTTGGGTCAGTCCCTCTCTTACATCCCAACCCACCTCAAAAGGCTGTTGTTAAAGGAAAGTAGGAGGGGGGAGGTGAATCGGATACGTTCGCCATCTTGAGTTATTTGAACGGCAGGGTAGAAATAAATGCATAAAAACATAAACGTAAAGATAAATGTAATAATAAAGCTATAAATTTAATAATAAATAAAAATGTTAATTAAAAAGACAGTTTTGATAAATACTGTATAAATTTGATAACAAAATGTTACTTAACAGTAATGAAAAGTCAGACTTTGCCTCAAAGAGGAGCAGAGCATCGCTGGGCACTTCCTGCGGCCCTGCAAGGGGTCTGGGGTCTCCTTGGACATCTGACCTTGCCATTCCTCCCCAAGGGGGGGGGGTTCTTCTTTCTTTCTTTCCAGAAGCTTCTTACCTGCATTACCTGGGTGTCCGGCTCTGCTGGGAGGGCCGGAGGATGGCCACATCTGGAGAAGGCCTCACTGCCGCCAGCAACACACCCTCCCCTGCCTGGTTCCTTGGACATCCAATGTGCATCCGCCAAAGCCCCCTCCCCTCCCGCCCACCTCGGAGGGGCTCTGCTGCCTCAGCAGAGTGTTGTGATTCAGGGTCAGCCTGTGTGTTCGGCAGTTGGGTCGGACGACTCAGAGGAGGAGGAGGGGGGTGTTGAAGAGCTTGCTGATGATGGCCCTCAGCCAGGCCCCTCCCACCTGGTCACAACGCAGACCCAGCTGTGTGAGCCTGACAGCGTGGATGAAGATGACCCACAGCTGGCCCTGTTCAAGGACGCCCGACGCAGGAGTAAACAGAGGAAGGCAATGGGGCACCTCGGAAGGAGGCAGAGAGAAGCCACGCCCTGAACTGTATAAAAGGGGAATGTGTGGGGAGGGCTGGTTTGCTGAAGGCAACTGCTTGGATAGTTCATGTTTCTTTGTTTGTCTTGTTCCGTTTGTTTTTGTGGTAATAAATTTGGCAGGCGTAATTCCAGCCTCTTGCCTTCTTGTAAAAGGGGTTGTCCCTGCCTTTTCTGCAGGGCTGGTAGCAGGCTGGTACAGAACACAGAGGAAGAAAACTCATGTGCTTCATTTAGTGGCCTCAGAGGGAATATGGAAGCCAAGGAGAGAAAGGCCAGGAGGCCCGGAGGAGTGCAGGGGAGAGGGAGATAGGGATGGGCAGGGGGGGGCGAGGACTCCTTTGGTTTCCCTCTCAGACATGCACCCAAGACAGACAAACAGCAACCTAAAAAATCCACCACCACAATAACAATAGCTGCAACACAAAGGAGTTAACTCCATTTTGCATGCGTGCTGGGGACTCCGGACTTGGAATGAGTAACAGAGTTGGAAGGGACCTTGGAGGTCCTCTAGTCCAGCCCCCTGCTCAGGCAGGAGACCCTATACTATTTCAGACAAATGGTTGTCCAGCCTCTTCTTAAAAACGTCCAGTGTCGGAGCATTCGCAGCTTCCGGAGGCAGGTTGTTCCACTGGTTAATTGTTCTCCCTGTCAGGAAGTTTCTCCTTAGTTCTAGGTTGCTTCTCTCCTTGATGAGTTTCCCTCCGTTGCTTCTTCTCCTGCCTTCGGGCACTTTGGAGAATAGCTTGACTGCCTCTTCTTTGGGGCAGCCCCTGAGATACTGGAAGACTGCTATCCTGTCCCCCCTCATTCTTCTCTTCATTAAACTAGGCCAGGGGTAGGCAACCTCGGCGCTTTTATGACTCATGGACTTCAACTCCCAGAATTCCTCAGCCAGCATACATTCCTTCATCCGTCCTTTGTACGTGTCAGAATGCAACCAATTAATTCTGCGTAATTTGGGCCCTTTCCCAGAGAGGGGAGGGAAGAAGGATTCGCTGCCCACCACTCCCTGGGACTTACCCGGAGCCCCCCGTCCTTGCCTGGGGCAGAGGGGACCCCGATTCCCACCAGTTGAACTGGGCTTGGCAGGACTGAGGCCGGGTGGGGGGCTGGGAGGACAGCGGAGGGGGGGCTCCTCCTAAGTCCTCAGTGGGCCCTGACTGGAGACCCCCCCCCTTGGTCTGATGTTCCTCAGGCAGCAACTGAGAGGATGAGAGGGAGACGAGGAGGAGGAAGAGGAGAAGGAGGAGAAGAAAAGAGGAGAGGAGGAAGAGATGAAGGCACAGGGTCCCCCCTCCCCCATGTGTGAAGGATCAGCCTCTCTTGCCGGGGCTTCCCTCAGCCCCCCCCCCGCCATTCTCCCGAGAGTCCTCGGAGACCCCAGCAGAAATGAGATTCGCACTGGCGCCAACCTTGAAGAGAGTCGTTTATATATGTAGTTGTTTATTCAACGAATTGGTATAGCAGAGGCGACTCAGGGCAGCTACGTTTAAAAGTTTTTTTTTTTTAAAAAATATCCACCTAGTGGTTAAGGCTAGAAACCCAGAGACGGTGAGTTCGAGTTCCGCCCTTAGCTACGAAAGCCGGCTGGGTGACTTTGGGCCAATCACTAGGGGACGGTGAGTTCTAGTCTTGCCTTAGTCACGAAAGCCAGCTGGGTGGCTTTCGAACCAATAACCAGAGGAATGCGAGTTCGAGTTCCTGCCTTAGGCACAAAAGCTGTCTGGGGGACTTTCAGCCAATCAGCAGGGGAGGTGAGTTCGAGTTCCGCCCTTAGCTACGAAAGCCGGCTGGGTGACTTTGGGCCAATCACTCTCATCCCAACCTACCTCACAGGCTTGTTGTGAGGCATCCAATGCCAGGCTCACCTTAGGAGAAGGTGCAGCCTTTTCTAAGCCCACCAATTCCCCCCCCCCCTTTGAGGTAGGAGTACTTGAGACCTCCAAGGTTGCGGCAGGGCAGTCCTGAACAGCTGCACCCATCAGTTACACCCAACGGCCTCCGATGTGAAGGCAGGAGAAGAAACAGTGGTTGGAAACTAACCAAGGAGAGAAGCAACCTGGAATTAAGGAGGAATTTCCTGACAGTGAGAAGAATTAACCAGCGGAACTCCTTGCCTCCAGAAGCTGTGAATGCTCCAACACTGGAAGTTTTAAAGAAGAGACTGGACAGTCATTTGTCTGGAACGGTATAGAGTCTCCTGCCTGAGCAGGGGGTTGGACTAGATGACCTCCGA
The DNA here is from genome assembly GCF_947247035.1 of Vipera ursinii. NCBI lineage: Eukaryota > Metazoa > Chordata > Lepidosauria > Squamata > Viperidae > Vipera > Vipera ursinii. The sequence goes on along the minus strand of NC_139516.1, from coordinate 210,913,632 downwards.
GGTCCCTTCCAACTCTTGTTATTCTATTCTATTCTATAACCCCCAGATCAATTAATCAGTGGAACACAACCTGCCTCCAGAAGTTGTGAAATGCTCCATCACGGGAGGTTTTTAAGAAGAGACTGGACAGCCGTTTGTCTGGAACGGTATAGGGTCTCCTGCCTGAGCAGGGGGTTGGACTAGATGACCTCCGAGGTCCCTTTCCAACTCCGTTATTCTGAACACGGACCCCAAGATTCCAGATCAGGCTTCATCCCCCAAAATGCCTCCGATGGGCTCCATCATCCGTTGAAAGCTGGGGCTGATTTCAGGGGGGGGGGTGACAGCCCTCGGACATCCGACACCGTCACTGAAAGGGAGACCACCCCGAGGGCTCCAAGGAGGGGGGGAAGAGAGGCTGCACCTGGGAATGCCGGCTACGGAGGCAGCGAAGCCCGGCCAAGCCAGATCGCCTTTCCAGCAGCAATGGGTGGGGGGTGGGGGGTGGGGGCGGTGGGTGTCCCTAAGATGACTTTTCTGCGCTGGGAAAGTTTGAGGCCATCGAGAATCCCACCCCGGCCACAGGTCAGTCCTTGACTGATGACAACTCAGCCCCAAATTTCCTCTGCTAAGCGAGACAGTCGTTCAGTGAGTTTTGGCCCCTGTTATGACCTTCCTTGCCAGAGTTTTTAAGTGAAGCACTGCGGTTGTTAAAGTTAGGGACACGGTTGTTAAGTGAATCTGGCTTCCCCATTGACTTTGCAAATTAATTGTCCTAACTGTGAGGAAGTTTCTCCTTAGTTCCAGGTTGCTTCTCTCCTTGATCTGTTTCCATCCGTGGCTTCTTGTCCTGCTTTGAGGCGCTTTGGAGAATAGCTTGACTCCCTCTTCTTTGGGGCCGCCCCTGAGATATTGGAAGCCTGCTATCATGTCACCCCTCATCCTTCTCTACATCAGACTGGAAGGACCCTGGAGGTCTTCTAGTCTAATCCCCTAGTCAAGCAGGAGACCCTGTACAATTTCAGACAAATGGCTGTCCAGTCTGTTTTTAAAAACTTCCAGTGTTGGAGCATTCACAGCTTCTAGAGGCAAGCTGTTCCACTGGTTAATTCTTCTCGCTATCAGGAAGTTTCTCCTTAGTTCCAGGTTGCTTCTCTCCTTGATTAGTTCCCATCCGTGGCTTCTTGTCCTGCCTTCAGGTGCTTTGGAGAATAGCTTGACTGCCTCTTGTTTGGGGCAGCCCCTGAGATACTGGGATGCTGTTATCATGTCACCCCTCGTCCTTCTCTTCATTAAGCTAGACATATCCAATTCCTGATAGGTTTCAGCCTCCAGTCCCCTGATCATCTTTGTTGCTCTTCTCTGCACTCTTTCCAGACTCTCGACATCTTTTTTTACATCATGGTGACCAAAACTGGATGCAGGATTCCAAGTGTGGCCTTATCAAGGCCTTGTAAAGCAGTATTAACACTTCACGTGAACTTGATTATGTCCGTCTGTTGATGCAGGCTAGGATTGCATTGGCCTTTTTGGCTGCAGCCGCACACAGCTGGCTCATATTGAAGTGATTGTCCACTAGGACTCTGAGATCCCTCTCACAGTTGGCTGAGGAATTCTGGGAGTTGAAGTCCACCAGTCATAAAAGGGCCAAGTTTGAAGACCCCTGCATTAAATTGCTGGTGCTCACTCACACCCACCCCCTCCCAACTCTCCAGGCAGCTTGGCTTGATTTGCAGAGATTTGCAAAAGGGACCTCAGGCGCAGCTACTACTACTACTCAGCCAAGATCAGGGAAGATCCCAGGGCGCCACGGTGAACATGGGCCGACGTTTCATTTGCTTAATTAGAAGTCGCCGATTGTATCGCACGGGGCATTTTGTAGACGCTCATCATTGTGAGGTTTCTGATTGGGTCGGGGAGGCATTTACAAAGGGGGTGGGTGGTTTGCCGCCCCTGAGCAACTGATGAGTAAAAAGAGGATCCCCTCCGATTTAAATCCGATCATCTGACTTGAGAGCTGGAGCAGGTCCCCGCTGGATCATCTACAGTAACTCTCTTTCTAGTAAAACTCTGGAAAGGCTGCAAGCCGACGATTGTGCGAAGAGAGTCCTGGGCTGAAGAGGAAATCAGGATCCAGGAGATCCACCATCCTGGACGTTGGCGGTGACCCCTGGCTGGCTTCTCTGAGAAGAGGCTTAGCCGTCTGCACGAGCTCTCTCTTGGGCAAAGTCGACATTGCCAGAAAGGGACAAAGGAAGAGACAAAACCGCTGGCAAATCCTCCACCCCAGGTAGGCTGCAGATAGACAGGTACGCGGTCAACGTAGGAGCACAGCTGAGCCCAAAGGAAAGATGCTTTTTTTTTTTCAGGAGGCAACTGGATTTTCCTTGTCTTTCTTTGGAAGACATTTCGCTTCTCCTCCAAGAAGCTTCTTCAGCTCTGAGTGGATGGTGGGGAAGGGAAGGATATATACTCCTTGCAGACTCTTTCTTTCTTTCTTTCTTTCTTTCTTTCTTTCTTTCTTTCTTTCTTTCTTTCTTTCTTTCTTTCTTTCTTTCTTTCTTTCTTTCTCTCTTTCTGTCTTTCTTTCTTTTCTTTTTCTTTCTTTCTTTTCTTTTTCTTTCTTTCTTTCTTTCTTTCTTTCTTCTTTTTCTTTCTTTCTCTTTCTCTCTCTCCTATCCTTCTCCTTGTTTCCCTTCCATCTTTCTCTTTCCCTTTCATCCTTCCCCCAAAGGTGCTTTTTCAACAGGCAGCTGGACTTCCTTGTTTTTCCTTTGAAGACGTTTCGCTTCTCCTCCAAGACTGGACGGTGGGGAAGGGAAGGATATATACTCCTTGCAGACCCTCCCTCCCTCCCTCTGAGCTTGGTGGTTTTATTTATTTATTTATTTATTTATTTATTTATTTATTCTTGCAGATGCTTCCTTATCCTACTAACTAAGTAATATCATCAGTGCTAGAAGCAGCAAACTCCACTCCCTTCTAGCACTGATGATGTTGCATAGTTGATTAATGAAACGTTTGCAAGAAAACCACCAGGCTCAGAGATCACCAAGGAGAAGGAAGGAAGGAAGGAAGGAAGGAAGGAAGGAAGGAAGGAAGGAAGGAAGGAAGATCACTGAGGATGTTCCCCTCCTCCTCCTCCCCACAAACCACACTCCTCTCCAGCACTGAGGATGTTCCCTAGCTGCGTAATTAAACTTTTGCAAGGAAACCAACCAAGCTGACATAGCACCCAAGACCCCACAATTTCTGATCCCGTCTTCCTTCCTGCTGCGCCCTCCGTGTAAAAAAAAATAAAACCCGTTGTCTTTTCCCCCTGAAAAGATGGTTACGTGAAATATGGTCTTTCCGAGCCCACAAAACCATCCCTTTAGCACTTCCAGGGGGCCCAACAAAAAGCTTCTGAAGACGGAGCCCCAACTTTCAGCAGCTGGAGGCAACCCACTCGGGCCCACCGCCCCCCTCCGCCGAAGGATTGTGCCTCCTCCTTTCCCTCCACAACACACACACACACACACACACTCTGGATGGCTTTTTTCAGCACGTTTCGCCTCGGGTTTCCGCCAGGTTGAAAGAAATCTTTCCAAAGAGTGCAAAGTCCGAGAGGGTTCTTCTCCAGGAACGCTGCTGGGGCTTTGAGAGCTTGCAGGTCAGACGGAGAGGATGGCACATAGAGAGAACCCATTTCTCCCCCAACCCCCACCCCACCCCCACCAAGACACCCCCCCCTCAGAAGGGTCATGAAAATATATTTAAAGAAACAGGAGCTTCCCATACCGGCTGCCCTGAAGAGACGGGGCACTAATAATAATAATATAAAGTTGGAAGGGACCTTGGAGGTCATCTAGTCCAACCCCCTGCTCAGGCAGGAAACCTTATACCATTTCAGGCAAATGGCTCTCCAGTCTCTTCTTAAAAACCTCCAGTGTTGGAGCACTCACAGCTTCTGGAGGCAGGTAGTTCCACTGGTTAATTGTTCTAATTGTCAGGAAGTTTCTCCTTAGTTCTAGGTTGCTTCTCTCCTTGATCAGTTTCCATCCGTTGCTTCTGGTCCAGCTTTCAGGTGCTTTGGAGAATAGCTTGGCTCCCTCTTCTTTGGGGCAGCCCCTGAGATACTGGGACACTGCTATCATGTCACCCCTCATCCTTCTCTTCGTTAAACTACACATACCCAATTCCAGCAACCGTTCCCTGTATGTTTTAGCCTCCAGCCCCCTAATCATCTTTGTTGCTCTTCTCTGTACTCTTTCTAGAGTCTCAACATCTTTTTTACACCGTGGTGACCAAAACTGGATGCAGTATTCCAGGTGTGGCCTTACCAAAGCATTGTAAAGTGGTATTAGTACTTCACTTGATCTTGATTCTATCCCTCTGTTGATGCAGCCTAGCACTGTGTTGGCTTTTTCTGGCAGCTGCAGCACACGGCTGGCTCATGTTGAAGTGATTGTCTACTACGAGATCCCTCTCACAGTTACTACTATTGAGCAAGGTAATGAATACGGAAAGGGCTTTAAAAGGCAACCCAGAGCGCTAACTTCTCATTAGCCCAGACTCTCTTTATTGGGGAGGGGAGGGGGGGCTCTTAAGCTGGCAGGAGACTCCGTCAAAATTGATAGCTGCAATTTCCTAGGCTAAGGTGATCTTGTTCACCTCGGCTTACGAGGCCGTGGAGACCAAGCCCAAATAATCCTCGGGCGCAGAGGGAAAATTTACTCGCAATATTCACGAGGCAACAACCACCCGCCACTGCGGGGCAGGTGAAGAATTATCCAGGAATTAGGCTCGACCTGCCTGCTAGCCAATTTACAGCTTAAGTCTCCTGGCTGATGACGCAGGCTTTCTCCGGCTTGGAGTCCAGCAGGAATCTTGGCCATCGGCTCTTTTAATCCCTTGAGGAGTGTGGAGGTGGACACCCGTGGGAAGGCCCAAGATGCAAGCTGGGACGGCACTTTTAAGGGTCAAAGGCCTACCGGGCAGTTGAGATTTAGCCAGGAAGGCAAAAGGGTCAGCCATGGGGAAGTCCCTACTTCACTTTGGAAAAAGTTCAGAGAAGAGCAACTAAGATGATCCAAGGCCTGGAGAATTAAAATATGCGAAGAACGGCTGCGGGATTTGAGTTTGGCCAGTCTAGAGAAAAGAAGAAATAGGGGAGACGTGATAGCAGCGTTCCAGTATTTGAGGGGCTGCCCCAAAGAAGAGGGAGTCAAGCTATGCCCCAAAGCACCAGAGGGCAGGACAAGAAACAATGGTTGGAAGCTGATCAAGGAGAGAAGCAACCTGGAATTAAGGAGAAACTTCCTGACAGTGAGGACAATCAACCGGTGGAACAGCTCTCCTCCGTAAATCGTGGGCGCTCCATCCCTGGAAGGATTTATAAAAAGAGACTAGACATGTCATTTGTCTGAAATGATACAGGGACTCCTGCTTGAGCAGGGGGCTGGACTAGGAGACCCCCGAGGTCCCTTTCAATTCTGTTGTTCTGTTAATTA
>NC_139516.1:210805661-210903161 GCF_947247035.1 Vipera ursinii | reverse complement strand
TGTGAGCTTATTGCACAACGCACCAGCCTCGCAAGTTCAATCGTACATAAAGTTTATAAAATTATTTCCCGTTCAAGAGCCTAACAGCCCACGGATAAAATTACTAGGAGACCTATCCATCTCCTTCCTTCCTTCCTTCCTTCCTTCCTTCCTTCCTTCCTTCCTTCCTTCCTTCCTTCCTTCCTTCCTTCCTTCCTTCCTTCCTTCCTTCCCCCAGCCCCCTCTCCTTCCCCTCCCCTCCCCCTTTTTTCTTCCTTTTATGCTCCCTCATCTCACTATCTCTACTCCAGCACCAAATCAACGGCATTGTGCGTGTGGAAAAGGGGGGGGGCTCCCCGTTTGACCACAGAGAGGTCTCCTTGCCCCAACACAGCCCCCCCCCAACTTCTCTGGCGGTGGGAAAGAGACCCTTGGACCACGAGAGACGCTCCAATCACCCTGCTGGTCTTGGGCACTGAGGCTCAGGTGTGACTGGCAGGTGCCGTCTCTCAAAGTCGTTTCATTCCTCCCAAAGGCAACTGGACTCTTTTTTCCCTTGACGAAGAAGAAGAAGAAAATGTTTCGCTACTCATCCAAGAAGCTGTTCCTCAAGGGGAAAAAAGTCGCCTTTTGAAGGAAAAAGCACCTCTGGGAAAAAAAACTACGATCCCTGGACGACTGGGAATCTCCACAGCCGTCGGCTCCAGATGTTTCTCCTAGGTCGCAGTTGGGCTGCACGGCAGCGCTTCTCAACCGTGGCAACTTTTAAAGACGGGCGGACTTCACTTCCCAGAATCCCCCAGCCAGCCGTGTGGCAACCAGGAGTTTCTTGGCCCGACGACTGCAATTCTGAGCCTGGAAACCGCGTGGTTTCCAGCAACGGGGGAGGCTGGCGAGTGGAGCGTGCAGCTCGGCACAGACGTCGCCCAAAGTGCCAACGGGGCAGTTTCAGAAGATGGAATTTCAGCATCTCTTTCTTTCAACGGTACTTCTAACCAGCCCCAGGACGGGAGAACTCTGGAGGGAAGGCAGCCACCAATCAAAATTCAGGGAAACTAAGCAACTTCAACCCAACCCAATGGAATCCCATCCCATCCAATTGTCAAGGCTGCTAACATCGAATGTTCTTGCTTGACAAGAGATGAAGAAGCAGCCGTTTCCTATGTTAAACTTGTGTATTGCTTTAAGAGATTGGGTTTAAGCTTGGGAGGGGGGACGGGTAGGATTGCACTTTCAAGGCCATCTGAAATAAAAGAAAATAAGAACTTGGCGAGTTGTCTAACGGAAGAGAAACTGATTCTTTAAATTAATTGGAGAATGTGATTAATGAGAAAAATAGAAAGGTGGAGAATTGTGTTTTAATATATTGTGCAAGGGGGCGGAGATTTCAGATTCCAGCTTCCTTCGAGCAAGCATTTGCTGGTGTATAATTAGGCTAATAAAGGACTTTTAAGGTAAACAATGCCTCAGAGTCACTTGAAAAGCCCAGACCTTGGAAACTTGACACCAATCCAATCCAATCCAATGTATTGCTTTAAGACTAGTGCAGGGGTAGGCAAACTCGGCTCTTTTATGACTCATGGACTTCAGGGAGTTGACTCAGGAATTCTGGGAGTTGAAGTCCGTGAGTCATAAAAGAGCCGAGGTTGCCTACCCCTGGACTAGTGTATTGCTTTAGTTTAAGGTTAGGAGGGGGGATGAGTAGGAATGCACCTTCAAGGCCATTCCTCTGGGTCTTCTAACGGAAGGGAAACTGATTCTTTAAATCAAGTGGAGAATGTGATTAATGACAAAATTAGAAAGGTGGAGAATTGTGTTTTAATGTATTGTGCAAGGGGCGGAGATTTCAGATTCCAGCTTCCTTCAAGCAAGCATTTGCCGGTGTATAATTAGGCTAATAAAGGACTTTTAAGGTAAACGATGCCTCAGAGTCACTTGAAAAGCCCACACGTCGGAAACTTGACACCAATCCAATCCAATCCAATCCAATAGAATCTAATCCAATCCAATCCAATCCAATCCAATCCAATCCAATGAATCCAAACCAATCCAACAGAATCCAATTCAGCTGAACCCAACCAACCCAACCCAATAGAATCCAATCTAATCCCATCCAATCCAACAGAATCCAATCTAATCCAATCCAACAGAATCCAATCCCATCCAATGAAACTGAATCCAGCCTAATAAAACAGAATCCAATTCTATTGAACCCAGCCAACCCAACCCAACAGAATCCAATCCAATCCAAACCAATAGAATCCAACCCAATCCAACAGAATCCAATTCTATTGAACCCAGCCAACGCAATCCAACAGAATCCAATCCAATCCAATCCCATCCAATGAAACTGAATCCAACCCAATCCAACAGAATCCAATCCAATCCAATCCAATAGAATCTAATCCAATCCAATCCAATCCAATCCAATGAATCCAAACCAATCCAACAGAATCCAATTCAGCTGAACCCAACCAACCCAACCCAATAGAATCCAATCCAATCCCATCCAATCTAACAGAATCCAATCTAATCCAATCCAACAGAATCCAATCCCATCCAATGAAACTGAATCCAACCCAATCCAACAGAATCCAATTCTATTGAACCCAGCCAACCCAACCCAACAGAATCCAATCCAATCCCATCCAATGAAACTGAATCCAACCCAATCCAACAGAATCCAATTCTACTGAACCCAGCCAACGCAATCCAACAGAATCCAATCCAATCCAATCCCATCCAATGAAACTGAATCCAACCCAATCCAACAGAATCCAATCCAATCCAATCCAATAGAATCCAACCCAATCCAACAGAATCCAATTCTATTGAACCCAGCCAACGCAATCCAACAGAATCCAATCCAATCCAATCCCATCCAATGAAACTGAATCCAACCCAATCCAACAGAATCCAACCCAACCCAACAGAATCCAATCTAATCCAATCCAACAGAATCCAATCCAGCTGAATCCAATCTAATCCAATCCAACAGAATCCAATCCAATCCAATCCAATCCAATCCCATCCAATGAAACTGAATCCAACCCAACCCAACAGAATCCAATCTAATCCAATCCAACAGAATCCCATCCAGCTGAATCCAATCTAATCCAATCCAGCTGAATCCAAGCCAAGCCGCATCTTTTCCAAGAAGACGCCCCACCAGGGACGGGAGGCCACAGCAGGCCGGGAGAGAAACGCTTGGAGCCGCTTTTGCAGCCTCAGCAAAAGGAGGGAAGCGGCCCTCCACAGCTCTCCAGGAGCAGAGCAGCCACACCCCAAAGATATTTGGGGTGCCGGAGGGAGATGGGGCAGGAAGTCGAGAGGGAGAGGGGCGGGCGTGGTCCGGAGAGCCCAAGGGCAGGTGGGAAGCTGCTTCATGGGCCTCTGGCTGACAGCGCCTCCCTCCCTTCCCTGCAGATGCCAAATAAAACCCCAGCCGAGCCTCAGGCCACGAGCAGGACATAGCCGAGTCCTTCCCGGGGAGACCCCTTGGCAGGGCTGGCAGACCCCCTGCTGGGGACCTGGACCCGGGGCCAATCTGTGGGCCAAAGCTGAGAATACAACCGGAAGTGACCAACTGACCCCTCTCAGGAGCCTCTCCGACTATTTCTCGGAAGGCCTGGGGAGACCCTCGCACTACAGGACGTCCTTGACTTACAACCACAACTGAGCCCAAAATTTAGGCCGCTAAGCGAGACACCGGTTAAGTCCATTTTGCCCCATTCTACCACCTTTCTCGCCGCAGCGGTTAAGCCAACCGCTGCGGTCCTTAAGTGAGTGACACAAAGGTGGTTCGGCAAATCCTGGCTTGCCCCGTTCGCTCGGCTCGTCAGAAGGTCGCCAAAGGGGATCACGTGACCCCGGGACGCTGCGACCGTCAGAACTACGAGTCAGTTGCCAAGCGTCCGGATTTGGATCACCTGACCGCGGGAGCGTAGGAAAAAACAGTCATAGCTCACTTTTTTCCAGTGCCACTCTCACTTCAGTCACTAAACGGACTGTGTTGTAATTCGAGGACTACCTTGTCTGCCAAGGAGACGTCAGGAGGAGAGAGCTTCTCCCTGTGCTGGAGTGGAGGATGAGGAAGATGGTCTTTGCTCACTTGCCTTCTAACCCTCGTCTAAATCCTCCATCCCTGGAGATTTTTAAGAAGAGGCTGGACAGCCACTTGTCTGAGATGGTGTAGGTTCTCCTGCTTGAGCAGGGGGCTGGACTAGAGGACCTCCACGGTCCTATTCTATTCTATTCTATTCTATTCTATTCTATTCTATTCTATTCTATTCTATTCTATTCTATTCTCTCTTCTATATTCTATTCTATTCTATTCTATTCTCTCTTCTATATTCTATTCTATTCTAATTTCTATTCTATTCTATTTATTTCTATTCTATTCTATTCTCTTATTTCTATTCTATTCTATTCTATTCTAATTATTTCTATTCTATTCTATTCTATTTCTAATTCTTATTTCTATTCTACTCTACTCTACTCTACTCTACTCTACTCTACTCTACTGTATTCTATTCTATTCTATTCTATTCTATTCTGTTCTGTTTCTAATTCTAACTCTAACTAACTCTAACTAATTCTATTCTATTCTATTCTAATTCTTATTTTTATTCTATTCTATTCTATTTCTAATTCTTATTTCTATTCTACTCTACTCTACTCTACTGTATTCTATTCTATTCTATTCTATTCTATTCTATTCTATTCTATTCTATACTGTTCTGTTCTGTTTCTAATTCTAACTCTAACTCTAATTCTATTCTATTCTAATTCTTATTTCTATTCTATTCTATTCTATTTCTAATTCTTATTTCTATTCTATTCTATTCTATTCTATTCTATTCTATTCTATTCTATTCTATTCTATTCTATTCTATTTCTAATTCTTATTTCTATTCTACTCTACTCTACTCTACTGTATTCTAAGGTAAAGGTAAAGGTTCCCCCGCACATGGGTGCTAGTCGTTTCCAACTCTAGGGGCCGGTGCTCATCTCCGTTTCAAAGCCGAAGAGCCAGCGCTTGTCCGAGGACGTCTCCGTGGTCATGTGGCCGGCATGACTAGACGCCAAAGGCGCACGGAACGCTGTTACCTTCCCACCGGAGTGGTCCCTATTTTTCTACTTGCATTTTTACGTGCTTTCGAACTGCTAGGTTGGCAGAAGCTGGGACGAGTAACAGGCGCTCACTCTGTTACGCGGCACTCGGGATTCGACCCGCCAAACTGCCGACCTTCTGATCGACAAGCTCAGCGTCCTAACCCACTGAGCCACCGCGTCCCTCTATTCTATTCTATTCTATTCTATTCTATTCTATTCTATTCTATTCTATTCTATTCTATTCTATTCTATTCTATTAATTCTTATTTCTATTCTATTCTATTCTATTTTATTCTATTCTATTTCTATTTCTAATTCTTATTTCTACTCTACTCTACTCTACTGTATTCTATTCTATTCCTATTCCTAAACAAACTTTGGGCCGACTGGGTGGGTGGTGGTGGTAATCCTGGCACTGATTTACGACTTTTCAGCCAACGTATGTAAAATAAAGGGGACTCATTTAGCACCTTTCCAGCCTTAATGTAACAGCCATACATCAGGAGGCAGCCCAGCGGTCATCCGAGATGGGGCAATTAGTCACCCAGGAGGCAGCTAATGTGGACAAAAGAGACAGGGGCCGGGACACAGCCGGGCAGCCACCCACGGTGCAAGCCTATCCCCCTAGCAGAGGGACCTGGGATCTCCACACCCCAAAGGCTACTGCTAAGCTTGTAAGCCGCCCTGAGTCTTCGGAGAAGGGCGGGATATAAATGGAATTTTAAAAAAAAGAGCCCCGAAGGGAGCAGCCCTTCCCACTTGCTCCCCACAGGCATCCCCGGAAGACAGGGCGCTCAAAGGACTGGGAGGCGGAAAGAATGGAGTGTCCTCCAGTTATGACCACAATTGAGCCAAAGATTTTTGTTGCTAAGCGAGACAGTTATGAAGTGTGCTCTGCCCCATTATACACCCTTTCTTCCAAACACTGCTAAAGGAGTCACTGGAGATGCTAAATTAGCCACTTCTCAGAGCTGGTCTCCTGCTTGAGCAGGGGGCTGGACTAGAAGACCTCCAGTGTCCCTTCCAGCTCTATCCTCTTATTATCCTATCCTATCGTATCATTATTCTATTCTATTCTATTCTTATTCTGTCCCGTCCCGTCCCATTCCATCCTATTCTATTCTATTCCAACCTAAACTATCCTTTTGTTCTGTTCCATTTCTTCATTCCTATTCTATTCCATATTTTCTATTCCATTCTATTCCATTCCATATTTTCTATTCTATTCTATTCTATTCTATTCTATTCTATTCTATTCTATTCTATTCTATTCTATTCTATTCCTATTTCTATCTCATTCCATTCCATTCTATTCCATTCCATATTTTCTATTCTATTCTATTCCATTCCATTTCATTCCATTCCATATATTCTATTCTATTCTATTCTATTCTATTCTATTCTATTCTATTCTATTCTATTCTATTCTATTCTATTCTATTCTATTCCTATTTCTATCTCATTCCATTCCATTCCATTCTATTCCATTCCATATTTTCTATTCTATTCTATTCTATTCCATTCCATTTCATTCCATTCCATATTTTCTATTCTATTCTATTCTATTCCATTCCATTCTATTCCATTCCATATTTTCTATTCTATTCTATTCCATTCCATTCCATATTTTCTATTCTATTCTATTCTATTCCATTCCATTCTATTCCATTCCATATTTTCTATTCTATTCTATTCTATTCCATTCCATTCCATTCCATTCCATATTTTCTATTCTATTCTATTCTATTCTATCTATTCTATTCTATTCTATTCTATTCTATTCTATTCTATTCTAATTCTATTCTATTCTATTCTATTCTATTCTAATTCTTATTTCTATTCTATTCTATTCCATATTTTCTATTCTATTCCATTCCATTCCATTCCATTCCATTCCATTCCATTCCATTCCATTCCATTCCATTCCATTCTATTCTATTCTTATTCTATTCTATTCTATTATTATTCTATTCTATTCTATTCTATTCTATTCCATCCCATCCCATCCCTATCAACACGGTTATGTGAATCTAGCTTCCTCCATTGACTCTGCTTGTCAGAAGGTCGTAAAAGAGGATCGCGTGACCCCAGGATGCTGAGACAGTCATAAATGTGAGTCGGTTGCTAAGCCTCTGAATTTGGATCACGTGACCCAAGTGATGTGGTAGAAAAACAAATTACCTGGACCACCATGTTATGGTGCTGGGAGTATCGCTCTCTTCAGCCTCCTTGGACTCCCATGTTTGTTTCATAATTTCACAATAGTTTTATAATTTTACAATTACTTTATAATTATTTCATAATTCTATTGTTATTCCTTCTCGTTCTCCTGTCTCTCTCCAGCCCAACAGAGTTAAAAAAAAAACAAAACCCCAAACCTGCCACTGAGATTTAGACTTTTTATTTTTGGTTTATAGTCCTGCTTACAATCGTTTGAAAGTTTACACACAAACCTGTCACTAACCCCTATCAGCTGTTACGGGTTTTTTTAAAATGAAAATTCAATGGTAAGCTTCTTAAAATTGAATTTTCTTAAGACAACAAGAACAACCATCCAACAAGGGGGAGGGCTGACAGAGTTGAGACTGTGTCATAAATGAGAAAGAGAGGTCCAGATCGCCTCTAGGCGGAAAGAAAAGAAAAGAAAAAAGAGAAGAGAAGAGAAGAGAAGAGAAGAGAAGAGAAGAGAAGAGAAGAGAAGAGAAGAGAAGAGAAGAGAAGAGAAGAGAAGAGGAAAGGGAAAGGAAGAGGAAGAGGAAGAGGAAGAGGAAGAGGAAGGAAGGAAAAGAGAGAGAAAGAAAGAGAGAAAGGGAGGGAGGGAGGGGAAGGAAAAAAAGCAAGGGAGGAAGGAAGGAAGGAAGGAAGGAAAGAAAGAGAAAGAAAGAAAGAAGAAAGAAAGAAAGAAAGAAAGAAAGAAAGAAAGAAAGAAAGAAAGAAAGAAAGAAAGGAAGAAAGAAAGGAAAGGAAGAAAGAAAGGAAAAAAGAAGAAGAAGAAAGAAGAGGAAGAAAGAGGAAGGAAGGAAGAGAAGGAAGGAAAGAAGAAAGAAAGAAAGAAAAGAAAGAAAGAAAGAAAGAAAGAAAGAAAAGAAAGAAAGAAAGAAAGAAAGAAGAGACTGCTGGCCCACTCCTCATAAATGCAATTATGCCCTTGCGAAGGATGCTAAAGGAAGGCACAGCGGTGCAAGTCCACACGGAGAGCCCCCCACGGCAGAAGTGACACCTCAACCTGTCTCCCCTTCTCCCCCTTTCCAGAAATACAAGAAGGCTAGGCAAATGTCCCAATCGCAAGGATTAATGACCTCTGAATCAATATGAGATCTGCAAAAAACAAAGAAAGAAAGAAAGAAAAAAAACCAGGCTAATCTGAATGAGTAATCATTTTGAAAGGCAACCCCATCTATTTCATGCAAGGCCAGCAAATGAGGGAAAAATCCAGAACGGAGGAGCTCCGAGCCGGCTGAGCGAGCAGCTTCGGGCTGCGTTATCGTTTGTCAAGGAGCTTCAGCAGATTAAAGTGGCATTTCAGGGCGGCCCAAAAATTATCCAGCTCTCTTCTCAGCTGAGCAAGGGTGGGATAACCCTGGATATGAACTGGACTATGAAGTTCACGAAAAAGAGAGTACCACTCTGTAGGGTGCTGGTGAGGCCACACTTGGAATCCTGCATCCAGTTTTGGTCGCCACGATGTAAAAAAAAAACAAAGATGTTGAGACTCTGGAAAGAGTGCAGAGAAGAGCAACAAAGAGGATCAGGGGACTGGAGGCTAAAACATATAGGGAACGGTTGCTGGAATTGGGTATGTCTAGTCCAGGGGTAGGCAACCTTGGCTCTTTTATGACTCGTGGACTTCAACTCCCAGAATTCCTGAGCCAGCCTGGCTCAGGAATTCTGGGAGTTGAAGTCCACGAGTCATAAAAGAGCAAGTTTGCCTACCCCTGGCTCTAGTCTAATGAAACTTAACATTAAGAAAACCAAGATCATGGCATCCGGTTCTCTCAATTCCTGGCAAATAGATGGGGAAGAAATGGAGGTAGTGACAGATTTTGTTTTCCTGAGCTCCAAGATCACCGCAGATGGGGACTTTAGCCAAGAAATTAAAAGACGCTTGCTCCTGGGGAGGAAAGCCATGGCAAATCTAGACAGCACACTAAAAAGCAGAGACATCACCCTGCCAACAAAAGTGCGTATAGTCAAGGCTATGGTCTTCCCAGTTGCAACGTATGGCAGTGAAAGCTGGACCATAAGAAAGGCTGAGCGCCAAAGAATTGAAGCCTTTTGAACTCTGGTTTAGGTTTAGGTTTTATTTAATTTGTATACCGCCCTTCTCCTTGGTAGGGACTCAGGGCGGTTCACAGGGCATATATAGAAACAATACAAAAGTTAAAAAAGATTAAACCAATGCCCAGTTAAAAACAATAAATACAATTCTAAAACAACAATTTATAACCCATAATCCCCCGTCAGGCCAGACCGGCTAATTCAAATAGGCGGGTCATCAGGCCACGACGGAAAGTTCGGAGGTCTGATGCCGTCCGGAGCTCCACCGGCAGTTGGTTCCATAATGCCGGAGCGCCCACAGAGAAGGCTCTCCCCCTGGGGGCCGCCAGTCGGCATTCCCTTGACTGTAGGCATCCTGAGGAGGCCCTCTCTGTGGGAACGCACAGGGCGGAGGGGAGTTGACGCCGGCAGCAGGTGGTCCCCGAGATAGCCCGGACCCATGCCATGTAAGGACTTAAAGGTCATAACCAAAACCTTGGTGCTGGAGAAGACTCCTGCGAGTCCCTTGGACTGCAAGGCGATCAAACCGGTCGGTCCTAGAGGAGATCAACCCTGACTGCTCTTTAGAAGGCCAGATCCTGAAGCTGAAACTCAAATCCTTGGCCACCTAATGAGAAGGAAGGGACTCACTGGAGAAGAGTCTCATGCTGGGAAAGGTGGAGGGCAAGAGAAGAAGGGGACGGCAGAGAAGGAGGTGGCTGGATGGAGTCACTGAAGCAGTAGGCATGAGCTTAAACGGACTCCAGAAGATGGTAGAGGACAGGAAGGCCTGGAGGAATGTGGTCCATAGGGTCGCGATGGGTCGCACACGACTTCGCAACTAACAACAACAAGTCTAATGAAGAGAAGGACCAGGGGGACAAGACAGCAGCCTGCCAATATTTGAGGGGCTGCCCCAAAGAAGAGGGAGTCAAGCTATTCTCCAAAGCGCCTGAAGGCAAAGACAAGAAGCGATGGATGGAAACTAGTTAAGGAGAGAAGGAACCTGGAACTAAGGAGAAACTTCCTGACAGTGCGGACAATTCACCAGTGGGAACAGCTTGGCACCAGAAGTTGTGGGTGCTCCGACAGTGGAGGTTTTCAAGAAGAGCCACTTGTCCAGGATGGAATAAGTTCCTCTGCCTTGAGCAGGATGTTGGACTTGATCATCTCCAAGTTCCCTTCTAGCCCCAGGATTCTATGTGGATGGATGGATGGATGGATGGATGAAGGAAGGAACGAATGAACGAACGAAGGGCTCTCACCCCCTTATGCCACCTTGACAGGCAGAGGTCTGTCTGGAATCGAGCAAACAGAAATGTACTTCCTTTTCCAATTGTTTTTCCCACCTTCCTCCTCCAGATCGTTTCAAATGGCGCGATCCATCTTGCTCGGCACCTAAACACTTGCTCACTTCTGTCTCGACCTTCTCTATTTCGGGAGCGGCACCCATTTATCTTCCCGGAACCAGGTTCATAATTTCTAGTTAGTGAAGGCTCGGCTAAGAAGCCCCCCCCCCCCTCTTTTTTTTTTTTTTTTTCATTACGATGATTGAACGGAGAGCGAGCGGAGGGCACAAGATGGCGAGCGAGGTGGCCTGGAAGAAACCGCAACGGCTCCGGCCGAGCTGGCCGGGCCGGCTTGCGAGAGGAATTGGCGCTTGCGATGAAGCCTCGGCTTCGGATGACAACCAACCCACCGGCCTTTTTCCTTGCGGCTGCCCAGAGGAAAGTGCCTGTCGGATTTAAGGCAATCCGATTTTCTCTGCTTCTCACCAGCTTGGGATCGTAATGGTTCCCACGGCATTTCCAGAGCAAACATCCGTTGCCTGGCCTGGAGAGGTTAGCGTTTGGGCCCATTTCGCAGAATCGCGGAGGTCCCACACCTTAATATGTAAGACGTTGAGACTGTGAAGACCAAATGGGTATAACAAACAGTATTTTACAGATACAACATTGTGAAGGATCACCACGCGGAGGCATGATTTAATAATAAGAACAACGACTTCCGGTGGCTCCGCCGGCGCCGGAGACAGCCTCCCCGGGCTGCCCGCGGCTCAGCTGAGTGATTTTCGCCCGAAACAGCGCCGATCAGCTGTTCGGGCGAATTTGAAGCCCCCTCCTCGGGAGAAGAGGAGGGGGTGAGCCCCCAGGTAGGGGTAGAGTTCTCCAGGGGCCGCCTGAGCTTTGAGCTTGGGCGGCTGAAGGATTGAACTCCCCCGTAGCCTGGGGCTGCTCCCAGCTGGCCAGCGTCTCTGCTCCGGATTTCATGGAGCAGAGCCAGGCGTCTGCGACCATCCCTGCTTGAAGGAGAGACTATGAAAGGAGAAGAGCAGGCAGAGCAGTGCAAGAAGGAATGATAAAGAGATGAAGAGGATTATTTTGTTTCACTCTCAAGCTTGATGGACTTTGCTTAAAACTTAAAGTGAAAGTGCGTCACAATTGTAAGTAAAAGATGGCGGCTAAACCTCCCCTAGAGCTTTTCGGAGTGCTGGAAATTCTCCGGTGCAACAACAATCATTACTGCAGGTGTTGCATTCTCCTGATGTATTGACATCGAAGGATCTGAAAAACATACCCAGTTAATTTTGGAGTCAATGGGTGTTAAATTTCTAGAGATGGAGGAGAAATTGGAGAAATTGGAGCAGAGAATGGAAGAAAGGATGGAACAGAAACTTAGAGAGATGAAGGTAGACATTTTGTCCTCAGTGCAAAAAGTTGCTAAATGTGTGGAGATGCTGGATGATCAAGTGCAAGATTTAACTCAAAAGAATGCTTTATTAGAAGCAAAAGTATTGGAATTTGAAGATTTAAAAGACAAAATGGACAGTGAACAGAGTCTGGCCCAATTTTACCAGATGCAGTTTGCTGTGAGAATTAGAGGCCTAAAAGAGAATATTAAGGAAGATTTAAAGCAGCTGGTTTCTGAGGCTTTTGAGGGGGTATTGAACCATCCAGCATCTGAATTAAAACAAGGTATGGACAAAGTGTTTCGTGTGAATTCGTGGATTGCTAAACAGAGAAAGTTGCCTAGAGATGTGGTGGTTTATTTTTGTAAAAAGGGAAATTAGAGATGAAGTTATACAAGCTGCCTATGATACCAAAGTTATGATTGCTGGTCAACAAGTTTTGGTTCTAAAAGAAATTCCTCCAAAGATTTTAAAGAGAAGGAAGGATTTTATATTTCTGGTGCAAGAGCTTAAGCAAAGAGATATAAGGTTCAGATGGGAGATCCCAGCCGGGCTGAGCTTCATGTATGATGGCAAAAGGTACTGTTTGAGTAATGTGAAGCAAGCGCATGACTTTTACAACAATGTTTTGAAAGTAACCCCCATCAACACTTCTGGAAGCTGCAGAGGATCTGGAGAAGGAGAGCATCAAGAGGATGAAGATGGACAGATAGACGAGAAGGGTACAGGAGGAGTTCAAGCTGCAACTCTTTTGGATGATCTTAGAGAACAGAGGGTGACGCGTGCTGCCTTAAAAACGCTCAAAAAAGACTAAAAATAAGATTAGTAGAAATCTATGGAACTTCCACAATATATTTATAGTTAAGTGGTAGTTGTGTTTTTAAAAGTTTTGGGATGCTATGTATGGTAACAGATTTTTTTTTTAAATTTGGAATTAATGGATAACTTACTACAGAGGAAGAGGAAGAAAGTTTTGTGGGTTTAATGCGGGTTAATTTGTGTAAGAGTTATCTATTATAGCCTATTTTGGCTAGAGAGGTTAACAGGGATAGGTGTTTGTGATGTGTATATGAGAGTATGTCTAGGTAATAGTGAATTGTGGAAGAACATAGATGGGAATGATGCTAGTTTTCTTTTATTTTAGTTTTTTATATATATTTAGTATTACTAAGGATTGGTTTACTTTATATAAGCTAGAGAGTGATGGATTTTAGAGTTTATAATTGTTAGTATATGATTGTTTATGATTGCCTTTCAGATATATACCTTGTATTTTGCTCTGGGAAGTCGGGGGGGGGGGGGAGGGGGGGAGGAGGGGAAGTAGAGGGGGGGAGGTAGGGGAGGCAGGAGGGAGAGGGGGAGGGGGGGAGATAGGGGGGAGGTAGGGAGGGGAGGAGGGAGGGGGAAGGGGTTTTTTTTTTTTTTAAAGGAAAATTGTATTTTATAAAACTTTTCAATAAAAAAAAAAAAAAAATAATAAGAACAACAACAACAATTAGTGCCGGTCAGTTTCAATGTTCAGTTGACTGAGGTTCATGTTTAATGAATAAGTTTAATAATAATATAAATAATAATAATAATAATAATAATAATAATAATAATAATAATAATAATAATAAATAATAATAATAATAATAATGTTGGAGGGACCTTGGAGGTCATCTAGTCCAACCCCTGCTGAGGCAGGAAACCCTATACCGTTTCAGACAAACAGCTGTCCAGCCTCTTCTTAAAAACTTCCAGTGTCGGAGCATTCACCGCCTCTGGAGGCAGGTGGTTCCACTGGTTAATTGTTCTCACTGTCAAGAAGTTTCTCCTTAGTTCCAGGTTGCTTCTCTCCTTGATGAGTTTCCATCCGTTGCTTCTTGTCTCGCCTTCGGGCGCTTTGGAGAAGAGCTTGACTCCCTCTTCTTTGGGCAGCCCCTGAGATACTGGAACACTTCTATCATGTCTCCCCTCGTCCTTCACTTCATTAGGCTAGGCCAGGGGTAGGCAACCTTGGCTCTTTTATGACTCATGGACTTCAACTCCCAGAATTCCTGAGCCAGCTATGCTGGCTCAGGAATTCTGGGAGTTGAAGTCCATGAGTCATAAAAGAGCCGAGGTTTCTTACCCCTGGGCTAGACAAACACAATTCCAATTTATTATTATTATTAATAATAAAGTTGGAAGGGACCTTGGAGGTCATCTAGTCCAGCCCCCTGCTCAGGCAGAAAACCCTATACCATTTCCTGTCCCGTCACCTTTTGATCCAAGGAAGAGCGCATCATCCGTAGAATCAACGCAAAGCACAGCCTTCGTTTGGCTCTTCTCTAGTACAGAGGTCCCCAACCTACGGGCTGCGACCTCTTGGCATCCGGGCCGCGTGAGAAGCTGGGTAGTGCATGTGCATGTGTGCATGCTCACCCCCCCTCATGCCACCGTCGCCGTGAGTGCCATGCAGGAGCTGGCAACGGTGCTAGTATCGCACAGACGGCAGCATTGCGACAAACTGTGCGGGGCGGCAGCAGCGCTGCAAGCGGGGAGGGGCGCAGTGCAATCTTCACAGGGGGCGGTGGCACGAGCCTTGCGCCAGGGCGGCATCACTGCGCAAGCTTCGCACTGGTGGTAGCATCACCGTGATCCTGGCGGTGGCACAAACCTTACAGCGCCTTGCGCGCATGCTTGCAGCCCTGTTTCCAGGGTGCGCATGCTCGCTGCCGGTTTGTGCACACGTGCGCAAGTGTGGCCACCCTGGGCCGCCAATCTAAAAGGGTTGGAGACCCTTCTAGGGCTTGCAAGGGAGGGACCCGCGAGGTCTTCTAGTCCAACCCTCCCTGTCCAAGGCAGAATCTGTACAGCTAGTCCTCAAGGTAGAACAGTCTGTTTAATGAGCGTTGGAGGTTACAACGGCACTGAAAAAGAAGGATTGATGATGGCTTTTTCACACTTACGACCATCGCACCCATCCCCGTGATAAAAATTCAGACGACTGGTTCATATTTATGACGGTTGCCCTCTCCCAGAGGGTCACGTGATCCCCTTTTGCGACCTCCTGACAAGCAAAGCCAGATTCGCTGAACACCCGTGTGAGTAACTTCTCAACTGCAGGGATTCACTTTAACAACGCTGGCGAGAAAGGTTGTAAAACGGGGCGAAACTCACTGAACAAACGTTGCCTCGCCTATAAAAAGGTTTGGCTCAATTGTGCTAGAAAGTGAAAAAAGGGGGTCTTGGGAGACAGAGCGGCCCTCAAGAAAGTAACCAAGATTCGAGAGCACCAAGGAAGGAAGGAAAGGAAGGAAGGAAGGAAGGGAGGGAGGAGGAAGGAAGGAAGGAAGGAAGGAAGGAAGGAAGGAAGGAAGGGAGGGAGGGAGGGAGGGAGGAAGGAAGGAAGGAAGGAAGGAAGGAAGGAAGGAAGGGAGGGAGGGAGGGAGGGAGGGAGGAAGGAAGGAAGGAAGGAAGGAAGGAAGGAAGGAAAGGAATTAAGGAAGGAAGGAAGGAAGGAAGGAAGGAAGGAAGGAAGGAAGGAAGGAAGGAAGGAAGGAAGGAAGGAAGGAAGGAAGGAAAGGAATTAAGGAAGGGAGGAAGGAAGAGAAGGAATGAATTAAGGAAGGAAGGAAGGAAGGAAGAAGGAAGGAAGGAAGGAAGGAAGGAAGGAAGGAAACGAAAGACGCAGGGTTTTTGGAGACAGTTCCAGGGGCCTGCCAAACCACCTGGAAACGTCCTCCCCGGCCCATCTCCAGCCCTGCTCTTCCTTCCCTTCCCAAAGCCCCTTCCCCAAACCGGCCCGCTGCCCCTCTCTCTTTCCCTCCAGCTCCTTTGGGCCCTGGTGCCCGCGCAGCTGGGCGGCAGACCTATCCGAGGTCCCTCCCAGCACCCTGGGATGAGCAGAGGGGCCGCCCGGGGCCCCTAAGAGAGGAGGTCCAGGTGGGTCAGGACACCGTTCCAGGTGAGGCAGGGAAGCTCACCGGCGGGGGGGGGGCCGGGTGGGGTGGGTTCGAGCTCTGAGGGTCCAGTTCTCGCTGCCAAAACAGAAGAAGCGGTAAGCAAAACCCCCCCACACAAAAAGCTGGAAGCCGCCGCGCTGCGCCTCCGCCAATTTTCCGAAGCGCAAGTGTTTTGAGCCGGGCGTGCTCAGCGGAGCCGTTAAAAAAAGGCTGGAGCAAGCATCTTCCATTAACGTTACGGCTGTGAAATATGACAATAAAATGATGGCCGTATGGCCGCCAATTTGCAGCCCGCCGCCCGAGCTGCCGCGGCTTTATCCTCGCTCCAACGTGCAGAGTAGCTGTAAAATGTTTACAGAGAGGGCCCTTTGCCGCCCCCCCACCCCGTAAAACCCTCTTTTGTCTCCTAAACACAGCTGAGCAGAGTCATTTGCAAACACACACACACACATATGCAACCTCTGCTGGGGAGGGGGAGGCGAACATCTGCTGGCTGCTGCAGCGATCTCCTGGAAAGAAATTAACTAAAACGGGTGCTTTACTAATTAAATTAGCACTCGATTGGAAGGGCCGGCCTTTCTCATCGTGTGCGCTCGGTGCCAATTGGGGGGGATGGGGGTGGGATGGGATGGAGGGGGGCGGGAAGCCCGTCCACGGTGGCCGGCCACAAGCTGCTGAACTGCAAGGCGAAAGGTAGGAAGGTGCGTTACCTGTGGAGGGTTAAGCGGAGCGACAGGCCTAGCTTCTCCGCTGGGCTGGCCAATCAGGAGACCGGGAGCTGGATCTCCCCACCCCCAAAAAAGGGGGGGATCTGGGAGGGGACCATATGGCCAGATCCCCCGCAAAGGGGTGGGAACGCAGGGTGGATGCTCCCACTAGACTAGAGCCATCTTCAATGGAGGGCCCTGAATTGGTCCTTCTACACGGGGGTGGAGATGGACAGTGGGCAGACCTTTCACTGCCCTGCTAGGTACCCTCATCAGTGGGAGAAGGGAGAGGGGTTTGCTTCCTCGTTGGGTCACGGAAGGTCTGCAAGAAAACCACCCAGCTCAGAGAGCACCAAGGACCCCCCAGTCCTCCTCCTCCTCCTCCTCTTCTAGTTTGGTAATGAAACGTCTGCAGGAAAACCACCCAGCTCAGAGAGCACCAAGGAGGGAGGGAGGGAGGGAGGGAGGGAGGGAGGGAGGGAGGGAGGGAAGGAAGGAAGGAAGGAAGGAAGGAAGGAAGGAAGGAAGGAAGGAAGGAAGGAGGAAGGAAGGAAGGAAGGAAGGAAGGGGTGGAAGGGAGGGAGGGAGGGAGGGAGGGAGGGGGAGGGAGGGAGGGAAAGAAGGAAAATGGGAAGGAAGGAAGGAAGGAAGGAAGGGAGGGAGGGAGGGAGGGAGGGAGGGAGGGAGGAAGGAAGGAAAATGGGAAGGAAGGAAGGAAGGAAGGAAGGAAGGAAGGAAGGAAGGAAGGAAGGAAGGAAGGAAGGAAGGAAGGAAGGGTCAACGATAATGTTACCTAGTTGAGTCATGCTACCACCTGTAACCACTGGCAACAAACCAGGTTTCCTCCTCTCTCTTCTTCTAGATTTGGAGACCAGCATTACCCCAGGAGCAAAAGGCGTGTGTGTGTCGGGGGGGGGGAATTGCTCTACACTTCCTCGGCCTCAATGGGGTGAAATCGTGGAAGAGGGACTGGCCTGAAGAGAGGGGGAGCAGGGAGAAAAGAGGGAAGCTCGTGTCGGCTTTCCTTCTGGCCACAAGAGACTCAATTCTCAGTCGTTCCAATTGGTAAACTTTGGGCAAATTGAAGACCCTCTGGTCTTTGATGCCCAGAATTCCCCAGCCAGTTCAGTTCTGGGAGTTGAAATTTACGGCTCTTAAAGTTGCCAAAGTAGTAGCAGTAGTAGCAGTAGCAGTAGTAGTAGTAGTAGGGAGAGGAGAAGGAGGAGGAGGAGGGGGGGAGAAGGAGGAGGAGGGGGGAGAAGGAGAAGGAGAAGGAGAAGGAGAAGGAGAAGGAGAAGAAGAAGAAGAAGAAGAAGAAGAAGAAGAAGAAGAAGAAGAAGAAGAAGAAGAAGAAGAAGAAGAAGAAGAAGAAGAAGAAGAAGAAGAAGAGGAGGAGGAGGAGGAGGAGGAGGAAGAAGAGGAGCAGGAGGAGGAGGAGGAGGAGGAGGAGTTGGAAGGGACCTCGGAGGTCTTCTAGTCCAACCCCCTCTGCACCCCTGTTCTAGGCTCTCCCGCCTGAGCAGGGGTTGGACTAGAAGGCCTCCGAGGTCCCTTCACGATGCCTGAGCACCCGAGGGCTGCCTTCTCCTCTCCAGGGGCCCTGGGCGTACCTGCTTCTTCCCCGCTCCTCTCCGACGGGGGGCCCTGCTCCTCGGGGGAGGCGGGGGGCGACTGGAGGGAGATGAAGGAGGGCTGCTTGGTCAGGCGGCTGCTCTGAGGGAGGATCCTGGGGGGCCAGCAGGCATCTCCCGTCGCTGCTCCTTCCTCCTCTTCCTCCTCGTTCCTCCTGCAAGAGAAGAAAGGAAGAACAAACCAGGTTTCTAAAGAGAGACTGGACGGGGGTGGGGCCTCCCGCCTGAGCAGGGGGCTGGACTAGAGGACCTCCGAGGTCCCTCCCAGCTCTCTTATTCCGCAAGGGTCTCCCGCCTGAGCAGGGGGCTGGACTAGAGGACCTCCAGGGTCCCTTCCAACTCTCTTATTCCGCAAGGGTCTCCCGCCTGAGCAGGGGGCTGGACTAGAGGACCTCCGAGGTCCCTTCCAACTCTCTTATTCTGCAAGGGTCTCCAGCCTGAGCAGGGGGCTGGACTAGATGATCTAAAGGTCCCTTCCAACTCTCTTATTCTGCAAGGGTCTCCAGCCTGAGCAGGGGGCTGGACTAGATGATCTAAAGGTCCCTTCCAACTCTGTTCTTCCGCAAGGGTCTCCCGCCTGAGCAGGGGGCTGGACTAGAGGACCTCCAAGGTCCCTTCCAACTCTGTTCTTCCGCAAGGGTCTCCTGCTTGAGCAGGGGGCTGGACTAGAGGACCTCCAGGGTCCCTTCCAACTCTGTTCTTCCGCAAGGGTCTCCCGCCTGAGCAGGGGGCTGGACTAGAGGACCTCCAAGGTCCCTTCCAACTCTGTTCTTCTGCAAGGGTCTCCTGATTGAACAGGGGGCTGGACTAGAGGACCTCCAAGGCCCCTTCCAACTCTGTTATTCCACAAGGGTCTCCTGCCTGAGCAGGGGGTTGAACTAGAGGACCTCCAAGGCCCCTTCCAACTCTCTTATTCTGCAAGGGTCTCCTGCTGGAGCAGGGGGCTGGACTAAATGACCTCCAAGGCCCCTTCCAACTCTCTTATTCTGCAAGGGTCTCCCGCCGGAGCAGGGGGCTGGACTAGAGGACCTCCGGGTCCCCTTCCAGCTCTGTTCCTCTTAGCACGGGAGACTAAGCTGGGAGCCAGCTCTGGCTTCAGCTGAGGGCTCCCCTCTCCCTCCCCCTCCGGCCTCAGCCCTTCCCCTCTGGCCACCTGGCCCTCCCAATTTCCGCCCCCTCCAAGGTGTCAGGAGCTCTCCCCCCCCAAAGAGAGGGAGGAGGGGCACCTGTGACGTGCCCTTCAACATGTTTGACGTCTGCCTTGGCAGCCAGACAGACAGGAGGTGCTATTTAAAAGCCCTTCTCACCTAACCCCCCCCGACCCCCCCCCCCCCCCGGCAAGCCCCTCTGCCTGTAAACAGGACTGGAAGGCCCGGGCTCTGGGCCAGCTCTCCCTTGCCCTGACGAATTCCTGCCCGCCGCGGACCCCCCCCTAAAAGGCACATTCTTGCCTAAAAAGAGCAAAGGGGTATTTTCTGCCTCCCCGATGCCCGGGGGGGGGGGCAGGGGCCGTTCCAAGTTTATGCAGTCACCCTGAATAACTCGGCGACGGCATTTGCGCGGCTTTGCCGGGCACGGCCATACAAGGCGGGGTGGGGGTCCGCGTGGAGCTGCCCCGGGGACCGGGGTAGAGGCAGAGGGAGAAGGAGGGGGTGGGGGCTGGGTTTCCTACAATGGGGTGATTTACCACCCCCACCCCCCAAATCCACGGGGGGAGATCCAGGCCTGAGCTCCTAACTCCGTGTTTTGCAACCTCCGCCGCTTTAAAGACCGTGTGTGTGTGTGTGTGTGTGTGTGTGAGGGACTTCAACTCCCAGCATTCCCCAGCCAGGAAAAGCGGATGCAGGCGGTCCTCGGCTTACAACCGTTCCTTTAGCGACCTGTTCGAAGGCCCAACGGAATTGGCTTATGGCCGTTTTTCGCTGCACGGTCACGGGGGGTCCAAATTCAGACCCTCGGCAAGCCGACTCGTACTTGTGACGGTCGCAGGGTCCTGCGAGGAGGCCCCTTCCTCCGCATCCTCCATCCAACGGGCGGATTCGATTCGAGGAGAGGCAGGGGCCGTCCTCGGAGGACCACCAACGCACCGGCGGCAATCGCTCAGCCAGCCTCGCCCCCATTTGGCAAACTTTCTGGCCACCGTCGCTGAGCGAATCCGTGCGGCGGTTAAGCGATTCACACGGTTGCTAAGCGAATCAGGCTTTCCCCCAGGGGACTTGTATCGCCAAGAGGTTGCAAAAGGGGACGGCGTGACTCCCTGGCAGGTGTCTGAGTTTTTGATCCCGTGAGAAGGGAGGGTGAATAACGGTCGTAAGTCACTTTTCTTCAGTACCGCCGTAACTGTGAGCCGTCGCTAAGTGGAGCCTGGTAAGCAGAGGACGACCCGTATTGAGGAGACATACTCCCCCTTGCCTGCTTTTGCAGGGAATCAGCTGGCCAGTTCTCTGACCGAGCCAGGCGCTGGCCATGCTCCGGCCACGGAGGACCCCAAGGATAAATGGGGAGCCCCCTCGATGGGGCTCAGCCCCATCATTAGGCCAACATTAGCTTTGGACTGGTCCAGGGCAGAGCTCCCCAACCTATGAGCCATGGCCCACTACCAGGTCGTGGCCTCTTGGCCACGTGAGCGGCTGACCAGTGCGCGCGTGCGTGTCCGTGCGCTCACAGACACACACACCCCCCTGCAGCGGCACTAGCCTCGCCATGAGCTGTGAGTCTCACGCCGGTGCTAGCAACCCCATTTGCAGGACGCGCGTGCTCACAGTCCTGTTTGCGCGCACGTGCGCGCACTCGCATTTGGTAAGGCCACACTTGGAATACGGCATCCAGTTTTGGTCACCACCATGAAAAAAAGATGTTGAGACTCTGGAAAGAGGGCAGAGAAGAGCAACAAAGATGATCAGGGGACTGGAGGCTAAAAACGTATAAAGAATGGTTGCAGAAATTGGGTATGTCTAGTTTAATGAAGAGAAGGGCGAGGGGGGACATGATAGCAGTGTTCCAGTATCTCAGGGTCTGCCCCAAAGAAGAGGGAGTCAAGCTATTCTCCAAAGCGCCTGAAGGCAGGACAAGAAGCAACGGATGGAAACTCATCAAGGAGAGAAGCAACCTGGAACTAAGGAGAAACTTCCTGACAGTTAGAACAATTAACCAGTGGAACCACCTGCTTCCAGAAGCAGTAAATGGTCCAACATTGGAAGTTTTTAAGAAGAAAGCAGACAGCCATTTGTCTGAAACGGTACAGGGTTTCCTGCCTTAGCAGGGGGTTGGACTAGATGACCTCTAAGGTCCCTTCCAACTTTATTATTATTCACGTGGGTGCGCATGTCTGCATCAAGGTGCCTGCCTCTCCCTTTCCCACCGGGCCGCGGCAAGAATTGTATTTGCAAGAAACACCACCAGAAGAAAAAAAATAATAATAAAAAAATATTAAGACTGCGCAGAAACTGACAGACTTACTTTAAGGTTGAAAGAAAAAGAAGAAACAGAATATTTTCCAACCTGGGACCTATTTTGTCAATGGTTAGAGAAAAGATTTAGGGATTGGGAATTTAATTTGTATTAGTGAGTAAGGTCGTCGGACAACACGTTTTGGCTGAATAATGATTATTGAACTCTGTTGAAAAATAATAATAATAAAACTTTTAAAAAGAAAAAAGAAGAAGAATTGAGAACAGCTGCCTGGGCCTGGAGGCCTCCCTCACAGGCAGGGTTTTTGTTCCCGCTTGATCTCTGGATCCTCTGCAGAGACCCCGACTCCCATGTGCCTGCCTGGCCCAGCTCCCAGACGGAGAGGGTCACATCCGTTTGGCAAGAGGATCCCTCTCTCTTCTCTTAGGACGGGAAGATTTATGGATCCCTTCCACACAAAGAAGATTTAAGGCTGGGAAGTGGCTGCGACCAGCCGTGGGAAAAACCCAGATCCTTTTGTACATGCGGCTCTCGGCGGAGGCCGCTAGAAGGACTGCGGTACAGGCCGTCCTGGATTTACGGCCAACAACAATTTCGCCCCGACGTTTCTGTTGCTAAACGAGGCACGTACGTTAAGCGGGATTTTGCCCCGTTCCAGGGTCTATCTGGGCCCGGTTGTTAAGGGAACCTCTAAAGCTGTGAAGTTAATCACACGGTCGTTAAACGAATCGGGCTTCCCCCCCCTCGCCTTGACTTTGCTTGTCAGAGGGTGGCCAAAGGGGATCACATGATTCCCCGGGTGGCTGCAACCGTCGTAAGCGCGTGCCGGTTGCCGAGGGGACGCTGCAACAAGTCGCAAGGGTCGAAAACTGATCGTGAGTCGGTTTTTTTTCCCAGCGCTGTTGTAGCTTCGGTCGGTAAATGAACCGTGGGGAGTCGAGGACTGCCTGTACAATCAGAGTCTCCGCTGGAGAATGAAGGGAGAGCAGAACGGGCCGATGAGGGCCAGAGTTCACCGATGGCTTGACTGGGCATCTGCAGAGTTTAAGACAGGGGTCTTCAAACTTGGACCTTTGATAACTGGTGGACTTCAACTCGTGCCTGGCTGAGGAATTCTGGGAGTTGAAGTCCACCAGTCATCAAAGGGCCAAGTTTGAAGACCCCTGGTCTGGATCCAAGTCCGCAGGTTCATCAAAATGGCCGACTGAAGAATTCTGGGAGTTGAAGTCCACCAGTCATCAAAGGGCCGAAGACCGCCTGGTCTGGATCCAAGTCCGCAGGTTCATCAAAATGGCCAACTGAGGAATTCTGGGAGTTGAAGTCCACCAGTCATCAAAGGGCCAAGTTTGAAGAGCCCTGGTCTGGATCCAAGCCCGCAGGTTCATCAAAATGGCCAACTGAGGAATTCTGGGAGTTGAAGTCCACCAGTCATCAAAGGGCCAAGTTTGAAGGCCCCTGGTCTGGATCCAAGTCCGCAGGTTCATCAAAATGGCCGACTGAGGAAATCTGGGAGTTGAAGTCCACCAGTCATCAAAGGGCCAAGTTTGAAGACCCCTGGTCTGGATCCAAGTCCGCAGGTTCATCAAAATGGCCGACTGAGGAATTCTGGGAGTTGAAGTCCACCAGTCATCAAAGGGCCAAGTTTGAAGACCCCTGGTCTGGATCCAAGTCTGCAGGTTCATCAAAATGGCCGACTGAGGAATTCTGGGAGTTGAAGTCCACCAGTCATCAAAGGGCCAAGTTTGAAGACCCCTGGTCTGGATCCAAGCCCGCAGGTTCATCAAAATGGCCGACTGAGGAATTCTGGGAGTTGAAGTCCACCAGTCATCAAAGGGTCAAGTTTGAAGACCCCTGGTCTGGATCCAAGTCCCCAGGTTCATCAAAATGGCCGACTGAGGAATTCTGGGAGTTGAAGTCCACCAGTCATCAAAGGGCCAAGTTTGAAGGCCCCTGGTCTGGATCCAAGTCCGCAGGTTCATCAAAATGGCCGACTGAGGAAATCTGGGAGTTGAAGTCCACCAGTCATCAAAGGGCCAAGTTTGAAGACCCCTGGTCTGGATCCAAGTCCGCAGGTTCATCAAAATGGCCGACTGAGGAATTCTGGGAGTTGAAGTCCACCAGTCATCAAAGGGCCAAGTTTGAAGACCCCTGGTCTGGATCCAAGTTCGCAGGTTCATCAAAATGGCCGACTGAGGAATTCTGGGAGTTGAAGTCCACCAGTCATCAAAGGGCCAAGTTTGAAGACCCCTGGTCTGGGTCCAAGTTCGCAGGTTCATCAAAATGGCCGACTGAGGAATTCTGGGAGTTGAAGTCCACCAGTCATCAAAGGGCCAAGTTTGAAGACCCCTGGTCTGGATCCAAGTTCGCAGGTTCATCAAAATGGCCGACTGAGGAATTCTGGGAGTTGAAGTCCACAAGTCATCAAAGGGCCAAGTTTGAAGACCCCTGGTTTAAGTGAATGGCGGGTTCCCTTGTTATGGCTGACCCAGCTGGAGGTCACGGATGTTCTGGGATGATCAGAAGACTCTCCCGCCCTTCGCTGGGCCCAGAACGGCTGGCAAAATGAGGGTTGTGGATGCAGGACGCCCACTTCTAAGTCCACAACTCTTGCAGACCCTTTCAAGGGCCTTCCTTCCAACACCGATCCGTCAGCTAGGTGTCCAGATCTGCCTCTCCTAAGCAAAACAAGCCATGGAGAGAGAATTCTTGGCCAAGAAGAAATGGGAACTCCGCTCAAACCCTCATTTCAGATTTTGGCATCGCTTGGTGGAATGGGAGAGCTTGCCAGGGATGACTCACCCCATCTAACTCTCTGTGGGACAATTCAACGGGGGGAGGACTCAAGAGAGGGACAAACAGAACTGCCGCTCAGCCCAGCCTTGAGGTCTTCTAACTATTCTGGAGTTATCTTGAATTGACCCGAGGCGGGTCGGCCGAGGCAAGTTGTCAGAGAATCAGAATAGAGCTGGAAGGGACCTTGGAGGTCTTCTAGTCCAACTCCCAAGGCTCAAGCAGGAGACCCTATGCCATTTCAGATAAGTGGTCATCCAGTCTCTTCTTAAAGACCTCCAGTGATGGAGCACCCACAATCTCTGGGGGCAAGCTGTTCCACTGGTTAATTGTCCCCACTGTCAGGAGGTTTCTCCTTAATTCCAGGTTGCTTCTCTCCTTGATCGGTTTCCATCCGTTGCTTCTTGTCTTGCCTTCAGGTGCTTTGGAGAAGAGCTTGACTCCCTCTTCTTTGGGGCAGCCCCTGAGATACTGGAAGACTGCTATCATGTCCCCCCTTGTCCTTCTCTTCAAGACAGGGGTCTTCAAACTTGGCCCTTTGAGGACTTGAACTCCCAGAATTCCTCAGCCAGGATGCTTCAAGACAGGGGTCTTCAAACTTGGCCCTTTGATGACTTGTGGACTTCATCTCCCAGAATTCCTCAGCCAGGATGCTTCAAGACAGGGGTCTTCAAACGTGGCCCTTTGATGACTTGCGGACTTCAACTCCCAGAATTCCTCAGCCAGGATGCTTCAAGACAGGGGTCTTCAAACGTGGCCCTTTCATGACTTGCGGACTTCAACTCCCAGAATTCCTCAGCCAGCAATCCGAGTTGCTCTTCTCTGCACTTTTTCCAAAGTCTGAACCTCTTTTTTGTGAGATGGTGACCAAAACTGGAGGCAACATTCCAGGCGTGGCCTTACTAAGGTTTTACAAAGTGGTACTAAGACTTCGCGCGATCTTGATTGTATGCCTCTTGTTTATACAACCCAGGATCTGTATTAGCCTTTGTTGGCTGCTCCCACATAACTGCTTCCTCATATTTAAAGGGTCGTCCACTAGGACTCCAAGGTCCCTCTCACGGTTACTCCCTTTGTGCCAGGTTTCGCCTAACCTGTACTTGTACCTTTGATTGTTCCTGCCTAGGTGTAAAACAAGGTCGTGGTTGTTTCTCCCCCCCCCAAAAAAAAACATTTTCAAAACTTTTTCCAAGTTTTGTCCTAGCCCAGGGGTAGGCAACCTCGGCTCTTTTATGACTCATGGACTTCAACTCCCAGAATTCCTGAGCCAGCAGGCTCAGGAATTCTGGGAGTTGAAGTCCATGAGTCATAAAAGAGCTGAGGTTGCCTACCCCTGGACTATGCTGACTCAGGAATTCTGGGAGTTGAAATCCATGAGTCATAAAAGAGCCGAGGTTGCCTACCCCTGGACTATGCTGACTCAGGAATTCTGGGAGTTGAAATCCATGAGTCATAAAAGAACCGAGGTTGCCTACCCCTGGACTATGCTGACTCAGGAATTCTGGGAGTTGAAATCCATGAGTCATAAAAGAACCGAGGTTGCCTACCCCTGGACTATGCTGACTCAGGAATTCTGGGAGTTGAAATCCATGAGTCATAAAAGAACCGAGGTTGCCTACCCCTTGACTATGCTGACTCAGGAATTCTGGGAGTTGAAATCCATGAGTCATAAAAGAACCGAGGTTGCCTACCCCTGGACTATGCTGACTCAGGAATTCTGGGAGTTGAAGTCCATGAGTCATAAAAGAGCCGAGGTTGCCTACCCCTGGACTATGCTGACTCAGGAATTCTGGGAGTTGAAATCCATGAGTCATAAAAGAACCAAGGTTGCCTACCCCTGGACCATGCTGACTCAGGAATTCTGGGAGTTGAAGTCCATGAGTCATAAAAGAGCCGAGGTTGCCTACCCCTGGACTATGCTGACTCAGGAATTCTGGGAGTTGAAATCCATGAGTCATAAAAGAACCGAGGTTGCCTACCCCTGGACTATGCTGACTCAGGAATTCTGGGAGTTGGAAGTGCATGAGTCATAAAAGAGGTTGCCTACCCCTGTCGTAGACTCCCCCACTCAGACACCATCCTCTGCCGAGGGTCCCACCGTGGGAGAAGAAGAGCAGCAGTCATGCCAGCCCAGCCCTTTGGAAGGAGACCCAGTCCTCTTGACGGCCCCCAGGCCTTCCATGGGGGAGGGGAGAAGACAAAGGGATGGCAGCTCCCCATCTTTCCTTACCTCAAAGTCTCCTTTGCGTAGTTTCCCTGCTCAGCTGGGTAGGAGTCTCGGATGCCGGCTTGCTTGGCCAGGCGCTTCTTCTGGGGATGCTGCAGCTTGCACCGGGAACCCTTGGCGCAGACGCCGTGCTTGGAAAAGTCCGGGCACACCAAGGTGTGCTTCTTCTTGCACTGAAAAGGAAGGCAAAGAAGAGCCACCATGGATCAACCTCCAGAGAAAGGCACGGAGGGCCTTCTGGACCACCTCCAAAAGAAGGAACTTGTTCGGCACATGGTGATAGCCTACATAGTTGGCTTGAAAATATATCAACTGTGATGTTGTGACTTTAAGATGTTAATTGGCCAACGGGTGTGTAAGTCTTCTCATGGCCATAAGAGGGAGCTAGGAACGTAGCTTCTCTCTCTCTCTCTCTGAATTCACTGCTCTCTCTACTATTGCTGTTTTGCTGTACTGTTGGTTTACTACTGCGATAAACCTGAACAACTGTGTTTTTGACCTCTGGACCGGTAAGAAGACTTTGTATTTGGCATACTCCTTGGACTGTTGCTATTGTGTATGACCTGGACTGTTTATTTTTGAGCGTGCATTTTTGTTTTTACACCACCTCAAAAGTAAAATACTTTTTGCTTTCACAACTCCGTGTACTCTTGTGGTTACTGTGTGGCTCTTACTGCTCTCAGTACCCTTCCTTGTCTGCGCAACTCCTTGGTAGCACAAGGAGACCTCTGCACAAACAAATTTCATAACAGAACTCAAGCGTTTGGGGGGAGCTGCTCAAATATCTGAGGTGGCTTCCCAACGCCGGCCACCAGCCAGCCTGGAGGAAGCCGAACGGGTGTGTGTGTGTGTGTCCAGCATCAAGGTTATGGCTAATTAACATTAGCAGATCACCTTTGACGGGCTGGAGGCACAAAGGCGATTAACCAAGTGGCTTCCAGCCTTGAATTGCATGTTCAGCCGTGTTGATGCAGGCGACGCTAGGCTCATAATGAATAGCATTTGTGTGTTTGTGGGTGTAATTTAGATGCTTCAGTGTGTGTCCAACTCAAGCTAAATCCACACACTGAAAAGGCCCAGGCAGCCTTCAGTTAATGTCACAGAGAGGCCACAAGGACAGGTAGCCCTTGACTTATCGCCATTTGTCGAGTCACCTTTCGAACTTAACAACAGCCCTGGAAAAGAAGGTGAGCTGCGACTTATTTCTCACCCTTGCGACCGTCGCGGCCTCCCCAGGCTCAAAATGCTGGCCTGAACTTATGACGGTCGCAGCGTCCCGGGGTCACGCGATCCTCTTTTGCGACCTTCTGTCAAGCCAGATTCACTTAACAGCCGGATTACTAACGTATCCACTGCAGTGACTCGCTTGGGAAATGTGGCAAGAATGGTCGTAAAATGGGGCAACACCCGCTGAACAAATGCCTCGCTTAGCTCAACTCCCGTCGTAAAGCGAGGACGACCTGTATTCGTCCACTCACAGAACTGGCAAAAGAATGACCTCGCGCTGGCTGGGGGATTCTGGGAGTTGAAGTCCACAGGTCTGAAAGTTGCCAAGGTTGGAGACCCCCCCCCCCGAACTATATTAACTCTGTTCAGGAATTGCAGAAACTGTGTATCAGGGGTCTTCTAACTTTGATGACTTGCGGACTTCAACTCCCAGAATTCCTCAGCCAGGCACGCGTCGACAGAGGGACAGAATCAAGATCAGGTGAGGTGTTAATACCACTTTACAAGGCCTTGGTAAGGCCACACTTGGAATGCGGCATCCAGTTTTGGTCACCACGGTGTAAAAAAAAATGTTGAGACTCTGCAAAGAGGGCAGAGAAGAGCAACAAAGAGGATCAGGGGACTGGAGGCTCAAATATATAAGGAATGGTGGCTGGAATTAGGTAGGTCTAGTTTAATGAAGAGAAGGACAAGGGGTGACATGATAGCAGTCTTCCAGTATCTCAGGGGCTGCCCCAAAGAAGAGGCAGTCAAGCTATTCTCCAAAGGACCTGAAGGCAGGACGAGAAGCAACGGAGGGAAACAGATCAAGGAGAGAAGCAACTTAGAAAGAAAGTTGACAGTGAGAAAGATTCATTAGCGGAGCGGAAGTTGCCTTCCGAGGTATGGGAGGTTTGCAAGAAGAAACCAGACAACCACGTGTCTGGAATGCTACCCAGGGTCTCCTGCTTGAGGAGAGGGTCGGACTAGACGACCTCTAGGCTCCCTTCCGGCCGTTAAAAAGTCTGTTGTTCTCTTTGTAAGAGGGGAATTGGGATGTGCTAAATGCGCCACGCTTTGCAGGCTGAAACATGACCAAACATGGAGGGGGGGGGGGGAAAATCCCCCCCCCCAAGGAGACAGGATGATGATGACCCGAGTTCCTTTCCTGGAAAATGTGGGAAGACGTTACATCAAAATGCGTGGAGCTAAATTTACACGTATGCGGTCTACTTCCAAGCACGGAGGAGGAGGAGGAGGAGGAGGAGGAGGAGGAGGAGGAGGAGGAGGAGGAGGAGGAGGAGGAGGAGGAATGGGAACGTCCCCTTTCAAAGTGCCTCTTTCTGCTTCTGGTTTATCCATCAGAATCCTGGCCTGTTCGGAGGAGGCGTCCTCTAAGGTTACGGAACTAATCCATCAGGGGGCTGTGCAGTCACACACAAGGCCAAAGGGAGCTTAGGGACCGCACAACAGCTGGGCAGAGCCAAGCAAGCCACCTTCGGCCAGCCTGGCTATCTCCGCCGAGCCACCTCCCAAGGCTGGGACAGGACAGGCCGGTACGGTGGCTGCGGGTCCGACGCGCATTGAAAAGCCATTTGGGGATCCTGGACGTGGATGTTGTGCGGGCAACGCAGAACTAGGTGGGAAGCCGTCGAGGTCTTCGTGGCGAGGAGAACTCAATCCCTCTGACGTCAGGCCACAGGCCGGTCTGGAGCCGGGAGTGGCGCAGAAAGCGCGTCTCTTGTGCCAGGCCAGGCTAAAAATACAGACGCCCCCCCCCCCGCCCCTCTCCTCCGCGGCTGGGTATTTCCAGGGCGCCCCTCCTCGTTGTAGAAATCGAAGATGCCGCCTTGGCCCCGGGTGACGAGGGCTTTTCTCCTCTTGAACCTGCTCAAAGCTTTGGACTGCCCACCCTCCTTGGGGAGGGAGGCGTGTGTAAGGAATCCTGGCACCCACCCACAGGAAAGTTTGTAACCCTGCCCGGGTAACAAGTGAACGAGGATCTTTGCTGCACCGGGGAAAGGCAACTCGGTGTGTAGCTAATTCTGAGGCTGTGCCCTGCCCGACGGGTTCTTAATAATAATAATAATAAAAGTTGGAGGGGACCTTGGAGGTCATCTAGTCCAACCCCCTGCTCAGGCAGGAAAACCTATACCATTTCAGACCAAGGGCTGTCCAGTCTCTTCTTAAAAACCTCCAGTGTTGGAGCATCCACAGCTTCTGGAGGCAGGTGGTTCCACTGGTTAGTTGTTCTAACTGTCAGGAAGTTTCTCCTTAGTTCTAGGTTGCTTCTCTCTTTGGTTAGTTTCCATCCGTTGCTTCTTGTCCTGCTTTGAGGTGCTTTGGAGAATAGCTTGACTGCCTCTTCTTTGGCGGCAGCCCCTGAGATACTGGAACGCTGCTCTCATGTCCACCCTGGTCCTTTCTTAGTTCCAGGTTAAATCTCTCCTTGATCAGTTTCCATCTGTTGCTTCTTTTTAATATATACATATTTTTATAATCACAAGGGCTTAATATTTTATCAGCAACATATTGTCTGACTTCCAACTTTTAACTTACTAATACAGATTAGATTCCGTTCTCTCTACCTCCTTTTTCTAGCCAATGATAAGAGGTACCCCAGGTTCTAAAATAAACGGAATCTTCTTTCTCTTTCGTTTTCAACGTCAATCGACCCACTTCTGCACACCATTAAGACTGGTTTTTTTTTAAATTAAGTCTTCCTCCGTTGGCAAATCTTCATTTTTTCCCAACGTTGCGCGAATACAATTCTCGCCGCAGTTAATACGTGCAAAATTAAACATATACACTCATTCTCATAACTTCCTACCGTTAGGCCTGGTCACTGCCTATTTTTGCCTAACAAAAATAGCCTTGCCTTTTTTGTTTTGTTAAAGATAAAATGTATTGAAAAACTTTTCAATAAAAAAAAAATAGCCTTGCCTTAAAATGCGTGTGTGTTTTTTAGTCGTTTTTCTCTAACCAGGCATGTATGCTTAACCGCCATCCGTTGCTTCTCGTCCTGCCTTCAGGCGCTTTGGAGAAGAGGTTGAACCCCCCCACTTCTTTGGGGCAGCCCCTGAGAGATTGGAAAGTGGGGGGTGGGGTGCAGAATGAAGGGGGGGGAGTGCTGTGTTTTACAGCAATACAGCACAACAGAGTTGGAAGGGACCCTGGAGGGCATCTAGTCCAGCCCCCCAGCTCAAGCAGGAGACCCTTGCAGAAGTCGGAAGGGGTCTCGGAATCCAACCCAATAGAACCCAACCCAACCCAACAGAACCCAGTAGAATCCAATCCAATCCACAATCATAATAGTAAAGTTGGAAGGGACCTCGGAGGTCCTCTAGTCCAGCCCCCTGCTCAAGCAGGAGACCCTTGCAGAAGAAGAGAGTTGGAAGGGACCCTGGAGGTCATCTAGTCCAGCCCCCTGATCAAGCAGAAGACCCTTGCAGAAGAACAGAGTTGGAAGGGACCTTGGAGGTCATCTAGTCCAGCCCCCTGCTTTAGGCAGAAGAGAGTTGGAAGGGACCTTGGAGGTCATCTAGTCCAGCCCCCAGCTCAAGCAGGAGACCCTTGCAGAAGAAGAGAGTTGGAAGGGACCCTGGAGGTCATCTAGTCCAGCCCCTTGCTCAAGCAGGAGACCCTTGCAGAAGAACAGAGTTGGAAGGGACCCTGGAGGTCATCTAGTCCAGCCCCCTGCTCAAGCAGGAGACCCTTGCAGAAGAACAGAGTTGGAAGGGACCCTGGAGGTCATCTAGTCCAGCCCCCTGCTCAAGCAGGAGACCCTTACAGAAGAAAAGAGTTGGAAGGGGTCTCGGAATCCAACCCAATGGAGCCCAACCCAATCCAACCCAACAGACCCCAATAGAATCTAATCCAATAGATCCCCAATCCTAATAGTAAAGTTGGAAGGGACGTTGGAGGTCCTCTAGTCCAGCCCCCTGCTCAGGCAGGAGTCCTTACACCATTTTGGAGAAAGGGCTGTCCAGTCTTTCCTAGGAAACCTCCGGGTCTTAAAACAATCAGGGAGGAAGCTCCACAAAGACTGGGTTTTCAGGCCCTGCCCATGTTCAGAGGGATTGCTGAGAGGATGGGTGGGTGGGTGGGCTTCCCACAGCCCTTGGGAGCCCAGGACTGGCCTCCAGAAGTCCTAGGCCGCTATTGTGTCACCCTTACACGACAACACTCCCTGCTTTGCCCCCTCCAGGCCCTTCTCAGATGTCAATCAAGGCCTGGGTCAGGGCGAAGAGGGGGAGGGGGGGCGCTCTCTGATCCCAGCCAGAAGAAGCGGCACTGCCACACCTGACAACTGATGCGTGCGCGCCCACGATCCGCACCCGCCGGCCTCTTGGGCAGTGCCCAACAAAACAGAGGGATTCGGTTACCGTGAGCCTCCAGCATGTCAGATGAGGTGAGGAGGAGGAGGGGGAGGAGCGGAGGGGGGGGAGCTTAGAGGTGTAAGGGACGCAATCTCATTCTTGGGAGATATTTGATCCAGTTCACCTGTCAGGGTGGCTAATTTTACCCCTCTGGAAAGATCCCGGCTTGCTGGACTATAAAAAGGGAGAGCAAAAAATCTCCCGGGGGCTCTCGGAGGAGCAGGAGAAAATCCAGCAGGAAGTTCAGGATGGGGAAAGGGGGGGGGGCAGAATGAAGGGAGGGGGGGAGTGCTGTGTCTTACAGCAATACAGCACAACGGAGTTAGAAGGGACCCTGGAGGGCATCTAGTCCAGCCCCCTGCTCAGGCAGGAGACCCTTGCAGAACAACAGAGTTGGAAGGGACCCTGGAGGTCATCTAGTCCAGCCCCCCTTGCAGAAGAACAGAGTTGGAAGGGACCTTAAAAGGTAAAGCTAAAGGTTCCCCCGCACATGCGTGCTAGTCGTTTCTGACTCTCAGGGCCGGTGCTCATCTCGGTTTCAAAGCCGAAGAGCCAGCGCTTGTCCGAGGACGTCTCCGTGGTCATGTGGCCGGCATGACTAGACGCCAAAGGCTCACGGAACGCTGTTGCCTTCCCACCGGAGTGGTCCCTATTTTTCTACTTGCATTTTTACGTGCTTTCGAACTGCTAGGTTGGCAGAAGCCGGGACGAGTAACAGGCGCTCACTTTGCTACGTGGCACTCGGGATTCGACCCGCCAAACTGCCGACCTTCTGATCGACAAGCTCAGCGTCCTAACCCACTGAGCCACCGTGTCCCTGCGTCCTTGGAGGTCATCTAGTCCAGCCCCCTGCTCAAGCAGGAGACCCTTGCAGAAGAACAGAGTTGGAAGGGATCTTGGAATCCAACCCAACCCAATAGAATCCAGTAGAATCCAACCCAATCCAACAGAACCCAATAGAATCCAATCCAATCCATAATCATAATCCTAATAGTACAGTTGTAAGGGACCTCGGAGGTCCTCTAGTCCAGCCTCCTGCTCAGGCAGGAGTCCTTACACCATTTTGGAGAAACAGCTGTCCAGTCTTTCCTAGGAAAACTCCAGGTCTTAAAGCAATAAGGGAGGAAGCTCCCCAAAGACTGGGTTTTCAGGCCCTGCTCATGTTCAGAGGGATCCCCTGGGAACGTGGAGAGCCCACCCACCCACAAACCGCCTTGCTGAGAGGGTGGGTGGGTGGGTGGGCTTCCCACAGCCCTTGGGAGCCCAGGACTGGCCTCCAGAAGTCGTAGGCGCTCCAACGGAAATAGTCTGGGGGACTCCTGCTTCAGCGAGGGGTGGGGTTGGACTAGAGGACCTCCGAGGTCCCTTCCAGCTGCCACCGTCCTGCCCGCAGAGCCTGGCCTTTCCCAGGAGGGCCGTTTGAAAATCACAAGGGCTGGCCACGCCAAGCGAGTGGAAGGACGCCGAGAACTGCTTGCGTCGACCCCTTCGCTTTATTTCAGGAAGCGAAAAGAGAGGCAGGCGGGCGAAAGAGGGATTCGCACGCGGCCTGGAAAGGGCGGGAAGGCCGGCAAGTCCCAATTGCAGGACCCTGGCTCGGGGGGCCGCCTCTGGGCTGCCGGACTGACCGAGAGTAGGATACTGAATGGGTTAGGGTTAGGGTTAGGAGGTCTGGAGCTTCCGCAGGAAGAGAGTGGAGTTTTCTGGCGTACGCTTCGCACATTCACAACTGCCGGTTGCCCTTGCCAAGCCCGTGCAGGAGACCTGTCTGGCTTCTTTCACTGACAGGTATACTGACAAACAGAGGGAGGGCAGCAAAGGGACAGGGAAGGGGAGGGGGAGGGGGAGGGAAAGAAAGGAAAGTGGAAGGGAGGGAAAGGGAAGGAAAGGGAGAGAAATATACTGTATGGGAGAGAGGGAAGGAAGGAAGGAAGGAAGAAAGGAAGGAAGGAAGGAAGGAAGGAAGGAAGGAAGGAAAGAAGGAAGGAAGGAAATAATTCATACTACCTCCTCCCTCTTCTTGCTCCCCAATTATTATCAGATTCTCCATACTGGCTTTCCTGCTTAACAGTTTAGAAAGAGAGAGAGAAAGAGAGAGAAAGAGAGAGAGAGAGAGAGAGAGAGAGAGAGAGAGAGAGAGAGAGAAAGAAAGAGAAAGAAAGAGAGAGAGAGAGAGATGGAGAGAGAGAGGGAAAGTGTGAAAGAGAGAGAAACAGAGGGCGCTTTTATAGAAATAACCGGCCCACGAGTCATCACCCATTGTCATGGGAGAGGTCTCGAGTGACACCAGAACCTCCGAAAGGCCAGACCGGCCTGGCGACATTTGAGGAGGGGGTCACCGGCAAAGGCGAGGGCGTTGGCAGAGCCGGGCGCACGCTGACCCTCTCCAGCCAGACTTGGCCAGCTCAACCCAGCACTGCCCCCTGCTGCAGCTCCAGGGCAGGAGACGGTCTCCACCCTGGCTGGCCCCTTTCCCAGCTCTCAAACCATGGTTTGTCGCAAGAACGGAAGGGGAAGTCTAGGAGATGACCCGGCTGAGACCAAGGGAGGGGTCAAATGCGTTTTAAGTCTCCAGTCCCTCCGTGCCCACAAGGGATCAAATTCCCTTGACTCTCATCTAATTGGCGTTGACTGTTCGGATTCTCGTAGGGAGCTTCAGCCTGCAAAAACCTGATCTATCCATTTAAACTGCCTGGACCAGGGGTAGGCCACCTTGGCTCTTTTATGACTCGTGGACTTCAACTCCCAGAATTCCTCAGCCAGCATGGCTCAGCTTGGAAGCCTCTCCCTTTCCCCTCAGCATGGCTGGCTCAGGAATTCTGGGAGTTGAAGTCCACAGTCATAAAGCGGCCTAGGCCTAGGCCAGGGGTAAGAAACCTTGGCTCTTTTGACTCGTGGACTTCAACTCCCAGAATTCCTCAGCCAGCATGGCTCAGCTTGGAAGCCTCTCCCTTTCCCCTCAGCATGGCTGGCTCAGGAATTCTGGGAGTTGAAGTCCACGAGTCATAAAGCGGCCTAGGCCTAAGCCAGGGGTAGCCAACCTTGGCTCTTTTATGACTTGTGGACTTCAACTCCCAGAATTCCTCAGCCAGCATGGCTCAGCTTGGAAGCCTCTCCCTTTCCCCTCAGCATGGCTGGCTCAGGAATTCTGGGAGTTGAAGTCCACAAGTCATAAAGTGGCCTAGGCCTAGGCCAGGGGTAAGAAACCTTGGCTCTTTTGACTCGTGGACTTCAACTCTGAGAATTCCTCAGCCAGCATGGCTCAGCTTGGAAGCCTCCCCTCAGCATAGCTGGCTCAGGAATTCTGGGAGTTGAAGTCCACGAGTCATAAAGCGGCCTAGGCCTAAGCCAGGGGTAGCCAACCTTGGCTCTTTTATGACTTGTGGACTTCAACTCCCAGAATTCCTCAGCCAGCATGGCTCAGCTTGGAAGCCTCTCCCTTTCCCCTCAGCATAGCTGGCTCAGGAATTCTGGGAGTTGAAGTCCACGAGTCATAAAGCAGCCTAGGCCTAGGCCAGGGGTAAGAAACCTTGGCTCTTTTATGACTCGTGGACTTCAACTCCCAGAATTCCTCAGCCAGCATGGCTCAGCTTGGAAGCCTCTCCCTTTCCCCTCAGCATGGCTGACTCAGGAATTCTGGGAGTTGAAGTCCACAGTCATAAAAGAGCCAAGGTTGCCTACCCCTGGCATGGACTCCTTTCCCGGGCTTGACAAGAGGCCTTGTGTTCACCCCATAATGACCCAATGGAGTGGACCACTTAAAGGAGACCAGGCTGGGATCGGTCTCCCACTTTCCCAGGGCCGTCCACCACTGAAGGCACGGAGGGATTAGAAGGAAAACTCCTCAAATTTCCAGACGACACCAAAACGGCAGGAATAGCCAACATCCCAGAAGATCCAAAAGGATCTCGACAAACCTGAACGCCGGGGCCTATCCAACAAAATTAAATTCAATGTAGAGAAAAGTAAGGCCTTACACTCAGGTGAGAAAAACCAAATGTACAGGTATAGTATAGGGGGTACCTGGCTCAATAGTAGCAACTGTGACAGGGATCTCGGAGTCCTAGTGGACAATCCCTTAAATAGGAGCCAGCCGTGTGCTGCAGCTGCCAAAAAGGCCAACACAGTCCTTAGGCTGCATTAACAGAGGGATAGAATCAAGATCACGTGAAGGGTTAATACCACTTTACAAGGCCTTGGTAAGGCCACACCTGGAATCCTGCATCCAGTTTTGGTCACCACGATGTAAAAAAGATGTCGAGACTCTGGGAAGAGTGCAGAGAAGAGCAACAAAGATGATTGGGAGACTGGAGGCTAAAACATATAGGGAACGGTTGCTGGAATTGGGTCTGTCTAGTTTAATGAAGAGAAGGACGAGGGGTGACATGATAGCAGTGTTCCAATATCTCAGGGGCCGCCCCAAAGAAGAGGGAGTCAAGCTATTCTCCAAAGCGCCTCAAAGCAGGACAAGAAGCAACGGATGGAAACTCATCAAGGAGAGAAGCAACCTGGAACTAAGGAGAAACTTCCTGATAGTTAGAACTATTAACCAGTGGAACCACCTACCTCCAGAAGCTGTGAGTGCTACAGCACAGGAAGCTTTTAAGAAGAGACTGGACAGCCACTTGTCTGAAATGGTATAGGGTTTCCTGCCTGAGCAGGGGGCTGGACTAGAAGACCTCCAAGGCCCCTTCCAGTTCTGTTATTCAAGTCGAATTGCCTTTTGGACAAAGCTCCTTTGGGGCAAGCGTGACTTGGGATGATTGAGAATCTCCGTGGACATTTAGCCAGAATATGGGGAAGTACCACACTGGCTGGTAGAGGTTGTCTGGAAGTCCTTCATGAGGGGGTCTCCCCAGGAACAATGCCCCCCCTCCACTGACATCGAACCCACCCACCATCCTGCCTTTGTCCTCTGCAAAGTTTTTTCAAAAAATAAAATAAAATAATTGCAGACAGCTGGTCTGTGCTGCCGAGTCTTGGACACACCGAAGAGAAAAGACGGAGGGGAGGGGGGTGGGTGAAAAAAAACCCCAGCAACGAATGAGAATAGATTTACTCCCGTTCTAAATTATTCACACGAAAAGGGACTGCGCATCTTTTAACAAGCCATCGTTTTATGAACAAGGTTAACATTTTTACTTGATTCAGTAGAATATTATAAACTCTCCGGGGCCCATTTGAGGACTTTCTACTTTGCGCAAAAGGAACGGACTCAGCACTTTTGATATTATTTAGAGAATAAAATTAACCCTCCACGGCCCAGGCTGGGTATTTTCTCTCCCCCGTTAAATATGGTGTGCTCAGCAATTCCACCCACCCCCACCTCCATAAGTGTATATATATATATATAATTACAGGCTGCTATCCATCATCTGTAGGAGAATGTTTTTCTGACACTCCAAAAGTGATGCCGTAAGCACGTTCGCTAATAGAATAAATATTCTAAATATCTCTTTTATATTTTCATTTAAATTGGAATATTTTAAAATAATTGCAGACGGGCTAGCCGGGCGCCTGGCGCTGGGGCTGTGGAAAAGCAACCCAATTAAATCGCTTCCATTTAGGACGTCGGCCCTCTCGCCACAAAATGGGCACCTCTTTGGGATCAGTTGCAAAATATGGTTAGTAAAGGGTAATTCGCTGGCAAGTCTTGATGCCAACCTCTGCCTCTTTTTAAGAAGAGACTGGACAACCATTTGTCTGAGATGGTATATGTTCTCCTGCTTGAGCAGGGGGCTGGACTAGAAGACCTCCAAGATCCCTTCCACTTCTGTTCTGTTCTATTCTATTCTACAATCTATTCCTTTCCATTCTATTCTATTCTATTCCATATATTCTATTCTGTCGTATTCCTATTCCTATTCCATTCCATTCTATTCTATTCTTGTTCTGTTCTATTCTAAATTTTCTTTTCCTATTCCTATTCCTATTCCTGTTCTATTTTATTCTATTCCGTTCCGTTCCGTTCCATTCCATTCCATTCTATTCTATTCTATTCCATTCCATTCCATTCCATATTCCATTCTATTCTATTCTAATTCTATTCTATTCTATTCTAATTCCATTCCATATATTCTATTCCTATTCCTATTCCATTCCATTCTATTCTATTCTTGTTTTGTTCTGTTCTGTTCTGTTCTGTTCTGTTCTATACCATCTATAGTATTGTATTGTATTCTAAAAATTTCTTTTCCTATTCCTATTCCTATTCTATTCCATTCCATTCCCTTCTCTTTGCTGGCTGGGGAATTCTGGGAGTTGTAGTCCAGGCATCCGAAAGCTGCCAAGGTTGAGGGACACTGCCTTGGAGGTTTTATCTGGAAGATACTCCAGTGTCTCCTTCAACAGAATGGATTACTTTTCCTTCCTATGGGATCCTCCTGGGATCTGTTGGCACAATGGACCCCAAAACATCTTCTCCCGGCAGGGCTGAAATATCTGGAGGTTTGCCTGAAGGCCAAGGGAAAGCGGGACCTCTTCAGACAGACCTCAATCTGGTGCTTGGAAAACTTTCAGGGGAAGGAGTAAAAAATAAAATAAAAAATGAGGGCTCCTGCAGGGCCACATCTGACGGACCAAGTACAGGTAGTCCTCGACTTACGACCACAATCGGGCCCAACATCTCTGTTGTTAAGTGAGACATTTGTGAAATGACTTCTGCTCCCTTTGACGACCTTTCTTGCCTCCGTCGTTAAGTGAATCA
Organism: Vipera ursinii; assembly: GCF_947247035.1. Lineage (NCBI taxonomy): Eukaryota > Metazoa > Chordata > Lepidosauria > Squamata > Viperidae > Vipera > Vipera ursinii. Next base: position 210,864,135 of record NC_139516.1, on the reverse strand, counting down.
CGGCAAAAGATAAGCTAGTAAGTTGGCTGTTAAGTAAACCTGGCTTCCCCATTCACTTTGCCTGCCAGAAAAGTCGCAAATGGGGATCACGGTTCCACGGGACGCTCAGACCGTCGTAAGTGTGAGTCAGTTGCAGGAATTGGGTATGCCTAGTCTAAGGAAGAGAAGGATGAGAGGTGACATGATAGCAGTGTTCCAGTGTCTCAGGGGTTGCCCCAAAGAAGAGGGAGTCAAGCTCTTCTCCAAAGCGCCCAAAGGCAGGACAAGAAGCAACGGATGGAAACTAGTCAAGGAGAGAAGCAACCTGGAACTCAGGAGAAACTTCCTGACAATGAGGACAATTCACCAGTGGAACTCCTTGCCTCCAGAAGTTGTGAATGCTCCAACACTGGAGGTTTTTAAGAAGAGACTGGACAGCCATTTGTCTGAAATGGTGTAGGGTTTCCTGCCTGAGCAGGGGGTTGGACTAGATGACCTCCAAGGTCCGTCCCAACTCTTGTTATTCTGCAAGGGCCTCCTGCTTGAGGAGGGGGTCGGACTAGAAGACCTCTGAGGTCCCTTCCCAACTCTGATATTCTGACTTACTGCCTCTTGAGTAATTCCTATTCCCAGAACGACTGCGATGGCCCCAGATAAGTGTAGGGTTTGTTGTCACTGTGTGTTGGGGGGAGAGAGCAGGGGGGGGAGGCTCAGCTAATCTCAATGTACACATGCTGTACTTTGACAATAAAGGTTTATTATTATTATAAGGGTCAGCCGTGGCTATGCTCAGCACTTGCTTCCACAGTAACCAAGAGCAGGTGATCGCATAACCTGCTCAAAGTAGGACATGATATAATCACCTCTGCAGCATCCCGACATCCACCCGGCACTGATTAGCTGAATCCGGCTCTCCGCATGCAAAATCAACTCCCGTTTTTTATGGGCAGTGGAACAAGGCTAAACAAGTGGGAGGACTAAAGCGGAGCCGTTAAATCTGAGCCGGGCTCCCCCGCCTGTCATCAGGAAGAGCTGCAGGACTTAACTTTGATTTGAGTGTTTATTTATTTATAATGGCTTCGGTCTGCTTTTCATTAAAAGTAATCCCAAACTAGGCACAATTAAGCAGGCTCACGCCATAAAGAGAGCGGCTGGAGCGAGGATGATGAGGGCGGCAATATTGCCAGGAACGCAAGAGAGCAGCCCAGCCCTGGGCAAATAAATGCGCTGTCAGCTGGGCGCAGAAAAGCAGCAGGATGGAGCACTAGAATGACAGAATGACAGAGCCGGGAGGGACCCTGGAGGTCATCTAGCCCAACCCTCTGCTTGAGCTGGAGACCGCATACAATTTGAAACAAGTAACTGTCTGGTTTTTTTTCTTGGAAACCTCCAGTGATGGAACACCCACATCTTCTGGAGGCAAGCCGTTCAGCTGGTTAATTAGCAGAATAACAGAGTCGGAAGGGACCTTGGAGGTCATCTAGTCCAACCCCCTGCTCAAGCAGGAGACCCTAGGCCAGAGGTGTGCAACCTTGGGAACTTTCAGACTTGTGGACCAACTCCCAGAATTCACCAGCCAGCATGAGATAACAGTAATAAAATTATACAGGAGCTCATAACACGATACCCTTCCAACTCTGTTCTTCTACGTTCAATGTTCTATGGTACACATATGACGAAATTAAGTAGTCAATTTTGTAAGGTATGAAAAATTCAAGAGGTTACATACGAGTTAGAGGCTACGTTTTAAAATACGTTGATTCATAAAAACAGAATAAGTGTTCTGTATATTAATATCTAGGCCAGGGGTAGGCGACCTCGGCTCTTTTATGACTCGTGGACTTCAACTCCCAGAATTCCTGAGCTAGCCACACTGAGGGAAAGGGAGAGGTTTCCAAGCTGAGCCATGCTGGCTCAGGAATTCTGGAAGTTGAAGTCCATGAGTCATGAAGGGGCCATAGTTTCCCCCATGCTGGCTCAGGAATTCTGGAAGTTGAAGTCCACGAGTCATGAAGGGGCCATAGTTTCCCCCATGCTGGCTCAGGAATTCTGGGAGTTGAAGTCCACGAGTCATGAAGGGGCCATAGTTTCCCCCATGCTGGCTCAGGAATTCTGGGAGTTGAAGTCCACCAGTCATGAAGGGGCCATAGTTTCCCCCATGCTGGCTCAGGAATTCTGCGAGTTGAAGTCCACCAGTCATAAAGGGGCCATAGTTTCCCCCATGCTGGCTCAGGAATTCTGGGAGTTGAAGTCCACAAGTCATGAAGGGGCCATAGTTTCCCCCATGCTGGCTCAGGAATTCTGGGAGTTGAAGTCCACGAGTCCTAAAAGAGCCAAGGTTGCCTACCCCCTGCCCTAGGCCATTTATCCCACTAAGAGTGATACTTGTTAATTGGAAAACATCTGTTTTTTCCTCTGTATAGGCTCTTAAGTGGCCAGATGGTCACTGGCTCATCCAGTGTCTGAGAAGGAATACCCCAGTTAAATTCAGGGGGGGGGATACTTGGCCCCGTTTAAACAGAGTTAAAAAGAGCAGGATATAATCCATTAAATTGTCTTAATGAGGTGGGGCGGCACGTGAGAAAGACCTTGGGAGATTCAGGCTGGGAACGGTCGGAGAAGAGGCAGCGTAGCCCTCAGCAGCATCCCGGATGGAGAAAGAAACTAATGGGGGGGGAAGAAGACATGTACTTTCATTTATTTATTTAATTTTATTTTAATTCCATTTATATCCCGCCCTTCTCCGAAGACTCAGGGCGGCTTACAAGCTTAGCAGTAGCCTTCATTCTATGTACATGCCTGCTTGTTAGGGCTTTCGCCTTCCTCCCCCAGCGGCATTATTACAAAGTCAGCTTATTGCCCCCAACAATCTGGGTCCTTTTTGCCAGATTCTGCCAGTGCAGCTTTATAATAACGCAGAATTAGCTCAAGTAATGTGATTCCTATCTGGTTCACCCTGCGAGGCTGACATGACACAGCTTTATTCATATTGGTTAGAATTCCTACGATTCCTGGCTAGGATTTTTTGTTGTTGTTGTTTTTGTAGCCGTGGGAGAATGTCAACTGTTGGGGCAAAGGCCATCGCAGAGTGATATCACCACCGGCCAATATGTGAGGGGCTGCCACAAAGAAGAAGGGAGTCCACTCATCAAGGAGAGAAGCAACCTAGAACGAAGGAGAAACTTCCGAACAGTGAGGACAGTTAACCAGCTGCCTCTAGAAGTTGTGGGTGCTCCATCACTGGAGGTATTTAAGAAGAGACTGGACTGCATCTGTCAGAAATGGTGTAGGGTCTCCTGCTTGGGCAGGGGGCTGGACTAGAGGACCTCCAAGGTCCCTTCCAATTCTGTTATTCTGCAAGGGTCTCCTGCTTGGGCAGGGGGCTGGACTAGAGGACCTCCAAGGTCCCTTCCAACTCTGTTATTCTGCAAGGGTCTCCTGCTTGGGCAGGGGGCTGGACTAGAGGACCTCCAAGGTCCCTTCCAATTCTGTTATTCTGCAAGGGTCTCCTGCTTGGGCAGGGGGCTGGACTAGAGGACCTCCAAGGTCCCTTCCAACTCTGTTATTCTGCAAGGGTCTCCTGCTTGGGCAGGGGGCTGGACTAGAGGACCTCCAAGGTCCCTTCCAACTCTGTTATTCTGCAAGGGTCTCCTGCTTGGGCGGGGGGCTGGACTAGATGTCCTCCAAGGTCCCTTCCAACTCTGTTATTCTGCAAGGGTCTCCTGCTTGGGCGGGGGGCTGGACTAGATGACCTCCAAGGTCCCTTCCAACTCTGTTATTCTGCAAGGGTCTCCTGCTTGGGCAGGGGGCTGGACTAGATGACCTCCGGGGTACCTTCCAACTCGTGTTATTCTGCAAGGGTCTCCTGCTTGAGCAGGGGTGGGACTAGATGACCTCCAAGGTCCCTTCCAACTCTGTTACTCTGCAAGGGTCTCCTGCCTGAGCAGGGGGTTGGACTAGAAGACCTCCAAGGCCCCTTCCAACTCTGTTACTCTGCAAGGGTCTCCTGCTTGAGCTGGGGCTGGACTAGATGACCTCCAAGGTCCCTTCCAACTCTGTTACTCTGCAAGGGTCTCCTGCTTGAGCTGGGGCTGGACTAGATGACCTCCAAGGTCCCTCCCAACTCGTGTTATTCTGCAAGGGTCTCCTGCTTGAGCAGGGGTGGGACTAGAGGACCTCCAGGGCCCCTTCCAACTCTGTTATTCTGATCAGACAACAGAAGGGAAAGAAGACAAAGGGTCCCCTCCAGCCCAGCGCACATCCTTCTGGAATGTAAAGAATGTGCTGTCGTCAGCACATTGATTTTGTTTACTGTGCAAGCGTGCGCCACACACTTCACGAGAATCCAGCGGTGTACAACATGCCTTTTCTCATGCTGGAGACCAGGCAAATTCTTACCCATCTTAATTCTGTCAAATTGCTAGACGACTTGTTCTTCCAGACAAATATCCACAAAATATGAGGGGCTATTAATTGTGATGACCGCAGGCGGCCCTTGACTAACGAATTCCCATTGGCCAAGCAAGGCAGTTCTTAAGGGACTCATTTTTACGACCTTTTATGGCGTCGTTGTTGTGCAGGTCACAGCAGCCGTTAAGGGAGCCCTGCTTTCGTGAAACGAAACTGGTTTTTTCTCTACTACTTTGCTTGTCCAAAGCCGGGTGGGAAAGTGGCCAATCTGGTGACCCCAGGACGCCACAACTTTTGCAAATACATACCGGTTTTGCTAAGTGCCGAATTCGGATTGCATGCCTGTGCGGGGTTTCTGCGATGGCCACTAAGTGCGAGGAACGGTCTTAAGTTGTGACTTCAAATGGTCACTCAATGGAGGGTTATAAATTGAGAACCAGCTACACTGATTAGTGAGTTTCTCTCAACCGGGGGACACAATCAGAAGAGGGGCGCCCTGCTATTTGAAGACCCCCCCGGATCTTCGGCCTCAGTGGCTCTTAACGTCCCTTATCACAAAGGGAAATAATCCCCTTCAAATAATACCAGGCTAAGAGGCGAATCGAAGCACCAACATCCGGTGCCCAAATCCGAAAGCAGCAACAGACAGAAAGTGGTCCTGGGGCAGAATTGTTCCTCTAATGATTGGAAACTGATCAAGGAGAGAAGCAGCCAGGAACTAAGGAGAAACTTCCTGACAGTGAGGAAAAATTAACCAGCGGAACAGCTTGCCACCAGAAGTCGTGGGCGCTCCGTCACTGGAGGTTTTTAAGAAGAGACTGGACAGCCGTTTGTCTGAGATGGTCTAGGTTCTCCTGCTTAAGAAGGGGGCTGGACTAGAAGACCTCCAAGGTCCCTCTACAGCTCTATTCTATTCTATTCTATTCTATTCTATTCTATTCTATTCTATTCTATTCTATTCCATTCCATTCCATTCCATTCCATTCCATTCCATTCCATTCCATTCCATTCCATTCCTTATTTTCTATTCTATTCCATTCCATATTTTCTATTCTATTCTATTCTATTCTATTCTATTCTATTCTATTCTATTCTATTCTATTCTATTCTATTCTATTCTATTCTATTCTATTCTATTCTATTCCATTCCATTCCATTCCATTCCATTCCAATTCTTATTTCTATTCTATTCCATTCTAATTCTTATTTTTCTTTTCTTTTCTTTTTTCTTTTCTTTTTTCTTTTTTTCTTTTCTATTCTATTGTTTCTAATTCTAATTCTAATTCTAATTCTAACTCTAATTCTAACTAACTCTAACTCTAACTCTACTCTATTCAAGGAGAAAAGCAACCTGGAACTAAGGAGAAAGTTCCTAACAGTGAGGACAATTAACCAGCGGAACAGCTTGCCACCAGAAATCGTGGGTGCTCCATCACTGGAGGTTTTTAAGAAGAGACTAGACCAGGGGTAGGCAACCTTGGCTCTTTTATGACTCGTGGACTTCAACTCCTCAGCATGGCTGGCTCAGGAATTCTGGGAGTTGAAGTCCACGAGTCATAAAAGAGCCAAGGTTGCCTACCCCTGGCTTAGACTCCTCGGTCCAGTTACACATTCACATACCCCCATATTCCCTCAAACAGCAGGAGGAGCATCGGAGGTTGCAGCCCTACTCAGATAATAATAATAATAATAATAATAATAATAATAATAATAATAATAATAATAACAACAACAACAACAACAACAACAACAACAATAATAATAAGTAGTAGTAGTAGCAGTAGTATTCCAGGTGCCTTTTGGAAAAAGCACCTTTAGGATTAAGACTTGTGGATATCATCTCCCAGAATTGTGGACTTCAAACTCCCAGAATTCTGGGAGTTGAAGTCCACAAGTCTTAAAAGTTGCCAAGCTTGGACACCCCTGTACTAACTGAAGAAGCCTCCTTGCACTCCACTGAAGACGGTGGAGGAGACACCTCACTCCTTCACTGCAAGACGCACGAAGGAAAAGGACTCTACAGCCTTGGTCTGGCAAGCCGCAGCCAGAGGAGGAGAGAGAAGCTGAAAGCGAGCTGAATCCATGGTCCCCTCCCCTCCCCAACCCCATCCTCACCTTCTCTCCCAAGGGACAGTAGCCCTTCAGGAAGTCCGGACAAACCTCTGCTTTCCTGGACACGTAGACGTGGCTGTACGGGCAGTCGCTGTTGTTGCAAATCCCCTTCAGGAAGTAGGAACAGACGGGCATCTAAGAGAGAGAAGCCAAGAGGAGAAAAAAGCCAGTGAGCATCTTCTGCAAGTCAGAAAAAAAGAAAAAAATAAATAAAATAAATATAAACCCAAACCCATCCCCTGCACTTCACGGCGACGTGAGGATGTCGCTTCCTATACTGCGCCCTGGGAGAAACAGTTGCAGGAATTGGGAATGTCTAGTTTAATGAAGAGAAGAGTGAGGGGTGACATGATAGCAGTGTTCCAGTATCTCAGGGGCCGCCCCAAAGAAGAGGGAGTCAAGCTATTCTCCGAAGCACCTGAAAGCAGGACAAGAAGCAACGGATGGAAACTAACCAAGGAGAGAAGCAACCCGGAATTAAGGAGAAACTTCCTGACAGTGAGAACAGTTAACCAGTGGAACAACCTGCCTCCAGAGGTGGTGAATGCTCCAACACTGGAAGTTGTTAAGAAGAGACCGGACAGCCATTGGTCTGAAATGGTACAGGGTTTCCTGCTTGAGCAGGGGGTTGGACTAGATGACCTCCAAGGTCCCTTCCAACCGTGTTATTCTGCATTCTCTAAAAGTTCAGAAGAGAAGGACCAGGGGAGACATGACAGCTGTGTTCCAGTATGCCAGGGGTTGCCCCAAAGAAGAGGGAGTCAAGCTATTCTCCAAAGTCACCCAAAGGCAGGACAAGAAGCAATGGGTGGAAACCAGTCAAGAGACATTTGTGAAGTGAGCTTAGACCCATTTTATGACTTTTCTGGACACATTTGTTAAGAGAATCACCACGTTTTGTTTTGTTTTTTAAATTTGGATCACGTGACCGTGGAGGATGCTGCAACAGTCATTCAGTGTGACCAACGGTCATAAGTTTTTTTTTCAGGGCCGGTCACTAAGCGAATTGTTGTAAGTCGAGGGCTACCTGCAGTGTGAGAAGGGAGGGGACGGGGAGGGAAGAGCCAGCTAGAAGGCTAAAAGAGAAAACAAAGAGAGTTTGGAAGAAAGCAGAAGAGTTTATTTTTAATTGCCTTTTAACTGCGGGCTATTCAAATAAAGGAGTGGGCTCCAGGGCTCTCTTTGCGGATCGGCCGCGGCGTGACCATCCGCGGACGCCTTTAATGCAGCTTTTGATAGAGCGATCAAATTAGCTCTAATAAAAAGGGGATCATAAAGGCCCCCACCCACCCCATCACTGCAGGACTTGGCCCCTCCCAGCTGTCAGGGGTGGGGGGTGTGGGCTGTGGGGGGGGGGCTGAGCCATTACTCCGAGCAGCGCGTTTCTCTCGTTTCAATTAACCTCGTTTGCACCCTGCTACGTCCGTTGCAAATAACGGGAACATTAATGCAAAGCGCTCGCGCGCCGCGGCCATATTAGGCCGCTCCCGACAGAGGCGCCCGCCTTCGCGAGCCGGCGGCTAATGAACCCGAAACGGCACGTGAAATTTCCAAATTGCTCACCACAGAATTTTGAAGCTCTATTAAGGGGGGGGGGGGAAATGCTGATTCTTGTCAAGTCCCTCAAGGGGAAAAGCTGTTGCAACAGCAGCCTCGCCTCGGCCCGAAGCCCAGCCTGCCACTAACCTTTGTCTCCCATCACAGCCGTCAGGATGAAGGGGGGGGGGGGGGCCCGGGGCCCACCCAGGCCCGGCTGAGGAGGGCGCCAGGGGTCTGGGGGGGGGCTTTGCCCCGCCACGCATTCTCCTCCTCTGAATCCCCAGCTAGAGGAAACTTTAGGAACACACAAACACACACACACTCCCAATCTCCAACTGGGATGAGGAGGTCCAGAATTTTTATTTATTTTTTATTTTAATTCCATTTATATCCCGCCCTTCTCCGAAGACTCAGGGCGGCTTACAAGCTTAGCAGTAGCCTTCATTCTATGTATATGCCTGCTTATTAGGGCTTTCACACACCCCCAGCAGCATTATTACAAAGTCAGCTTATTGCCCCCAACAATCTGGGTCCTCATTTTACCTACCTCGGAAGGATGGAAGGCTGAGTCAACCTGGAGCCTGGTGGGACTCGAACCTGCACTAATTGCAGGCAGCTGGTGTTGCTTAAGGAGGCATTAGCCCACTGCTCCACCAAGGCTCCCCACTCAGCAGGCCGAAGGGGTAAAGCTGGGGAAGGGGCTACCAAACCTTCTGGGCCAGCTGGGCTCCTGCAGCCCTCACTAAGTGGCGGATTCTTGTCCAAAGATGGCTATTCTTCTCCTAGACCAGGGGTAGGCAACCTCGGCTCTTTTATGACTCATGGACTTCAACTCCCAGAATTCCTGAGCCAGCATAGCCGAGGTTGCCTACCCCTGTCCTAGGGTCTCAGCCCTTTAAGAGGTGAATTAAATAGAGCGGTTGGGGAAGAGTTAGCAATAAAAGGAAATCTCAGGCCTGCCAGAGATTCTAGGTTGTCTTAATTCCAGGTTGCTTCTCTCCTTGGTTAGCTTCCCTCTGTTGCTTCTTCTCCTGCCTTCAGGTGCTCTGGAGGATAGCGTGACCCCCTTTCCTCTTCTTCTTCGGGGCAGGCCCCTCAAATACTGGAATAGCTGCTATCATGTCCCCCCCTGGCCCTTCTTTTCTCCAGACTGGTCATTCCTAATTCATGCACTCGTTCTTCATAGCTTTTAACCGCCAGCCCTCTAAATCATCTGGGTTTTTTTTCAGCCTCCACTCCCCTGATCCACCTTGTTGCTCTTTCTTCTCTGCGCTCTTTCCAGAGTCTCAACCTCTTTTTTCTACATCGAGGCGAGCAAAACTGGAGGCAGCGCTCCAGATGTGGGAAAGCGGTACTAGAACTTCACGTGATCTTGATTCTGTTCCTCTACCGAAGCTGGTTGATGTGGCACCTTAGGTATGAAAGCTGGCAGGGTGACTCTGGGCCAATGGCCAGGAGACAGTGAGTTCTAGTCCCGCCTTGGGCGTGATAGTTGAGTGGGTGACTTTGGGCCAATCGGCAGGAGACGGTGAGTTCTAGTCCTGCCTTAGGCAGGAAAGCTGGCTGGGTGACTCTGGGCCAATGGCCAGGAGACGGTGAGTTCTAGTCCCGCCTTGGGCATGATAGTTGAGTGGGTGACTCTGGGCCAATGGCCAGGAGACGGTGAGTTCTAGTCCCGCCTTGGGCATGATAGTTGAGTGGGTGACTCTGGGCCAATGGCCAGGAGACGGTGAGTTCTAGTCCTGCCTTGGGCGTGATAGTTGAGTGGGTGACTCTGGGCCAATGGCCAGGAGACGGTGAGTTCTAGTCCCGCCTTGGGTGTGATAGTTGAGTGGGTGACTCTGGGCCAATGGCCAGGAGACGGTGAGTTCTAGTCCCGCCTTGGGCATGATAGTTAAGTGGGTGGCTCTGGGCCAATGGCCAGGAGACGGTAAGTTCTAGTCCTGCCTTGGGCGTGATAGTTGAGTGGGTGACTCTGGGCCAATGGCCAGGAGACGGTGAGTTCTAGTCCCGCCTTGGGCATGATAGTTGAGTGGGTGACTCTGGGCCAATGGCCAGGAGACGGTGAGTTCTAGTCCTGCCTTGGGCGTGATAGTTGAGTGGGTGACTTTGGGCCAATCGCCAGGAGACGGTGAGTTCTAGTCCCGCCTTGGGCATGATAGTTGAGTGGGTGACTTTGGGCCAATGGCCAGGAGACGGTAAGTTCTAGTCCTGCCTTGGGCGTGATAGTTGAGTGGGTGACTTTGGGCCAATGGCCAGGAGACGGTAAGTTCTAGTCCCGCCTTGGGCATGATAGTTGAGTGGGTGACTTTGGGCCAATCGCCAGGAGACGGTAAGTTCTAGTCCTGCCTTGGGCGTGATAGTTGAGTGGGTGACTTTGGGCCAATGGCCAGGAGACGGTAAGTTCTAGTCCTGCCTTGGGCGTGATAGTTGAGTGGGTGACTTTGGGCCAATCGCCAGGAGACGGTGAGTTCTAGTCCTGCCTTAGGCAGGAAAGCTGGCTGGGTGACTCTGGGCCAATGGCCAGGAGACAGTGAGTTCTAGTCCCGCCTTGGGCATGATAGAGTGGGTGACTCTGGGCCAATGGCCAGGAGATGGTGAGTTCTAGTCCTGCCTTAGGCACCGGAAAAAGTAATTATGTTGGGAAGAATTCACAATAAAAGGAAACCTGGCTGCCAAAGAAGACGGTGGCTGGATACCCTCAAAGCTGACGCCAGCCAGAGCATGGAATGACTCAAAGGAGTAATGCAAGATCGGAAGAGACGGGGAGACCACCCGGCCCAGAGAATCGCCAAGACTCGGACAAGACTGAATGGATCACATCATCATCATCATCAAATAGAGCCCTGGCCCTTTGTGACTTTGCGGCAATCAAACCGCTTTTCTGACAGCCAGATTTCCTGAGATGGCCTATCTTCAGCTTTCTTCTGGGCAGCCGGAGGTGAGTGGGTGCTGGCACAGGTCTGGAGGCCTAGGCCAGGGGTAGGCGACCTTGGCTCTTTTATGACTGGTGGACCTCAAGTCCCAGAATTCCTGAGCCAGCACGAGGGAACTATGGCCCCTTCATGGCTTGTGGACTTCAACTCCCAGAATTCCTAAGCCAGCCACGCTGAGGGAAAAGGGAGAGGCTTCCAAGCTGAGCCATGCTGGCTCAGGAATTCTGGGAGTTGAAGTCCACGCGTCATAAAAGAGCCAAGGTTTCTTACCCCTGGCCTAGGACTAGGCCGCTTTATGACTCATGGACTTCAACTCCCAGAATTCCTGAGCCAGCCATGCTGAGGGGAAAGGGAGAGGCTTCCAAGCTGAGCCATGCTGGCTGAGGAATTCTGGGAGTTGAAGTCCACGAGTCATAAAAGAGCCAAGGTTTCTTACCCCTGGCCTAGGCCTAGGCCGCTTTATGACTTATGGACTTCAACTCCCAGAATTCCTGAGCCAGGCACGCTGAGGGAAAAGGGAGAGGCTTCCAAGCTGAGCCATGCTGGCTCAGGAATTCTGGGAGTTGAAGTCCGCAAGTCATGAAGGGGCCGTAGTTCCCCCATGCTGGCTCAGGAATTCTGGGAGTTGAAGTCCACGAGTCGTAAAAGATTGCCGGCGGATAACACCCAGGGAGAGGGCCTTTTCTGTGGGTGCGCCTACCCTCTGGAACCAGCTGCCCGTGGAGCTCAGGACTGCCCCTGACCTACGCTCATTCCGCCGGGACCTGAAGACCTGGCTCTTTGAGCTCTCTGACCCAGGCTGAGAATTTTAACTGGGGTTTTATTTTCAGGGATAACTTAATCTTTTAATTCCCTTTTAACTTTGTATTTTATATTGATGTGATTTTAAAATGCCCTGTAAACCGCCCTGAGTCCTTCGGGAAAGGGCGGTATATAAATCTAATAAAATCTAAATTTAAAAGAGCCAAGGTTGCCTACCCCTGGCCTAGGGGCTTTTTAAAAAGCTGGCCGCTACTTCTGAAAGGTCCTATGTTGGTCACCCGAAGAGCTGGAACTGTTCGCCTACAATCCCCACGGTCTGGATAACCGAATTGAGAGTGCAGGTGTGCACCAGGACAATCTGACTCCATCCACCTGCCAAATTCAGGCTTGCTGACCACCTCAGAACCCTCAGCCAAGGCCCAGGGAAGGGAGCCTTCCTCCCCTCTCCCTTCAGGGGTCAAAGAGACCCTTCTCATCCGAAGGGGCCCCGTTCTGGGGTGTGTGTGGGGGTCCCCAACGGAGACTCCTGCCTTGGCATCAGGCCTCCGAGCGCCCCCCGTCACCTGCCGTTTTCATCCCAGGATCCGGATTAACCCAACTGGCGCAAATACAAACTAAGCAACAGCTATGGCAAAAGCAGTGGTAAGATGGGGCGTCTCGCTTAGCAACAGAAATGTTGGGCTCGATCGTGGTCGGACAAGGCGAGGGCTACCTGCACTTATCCTGGGGATCACGTGATCCTCAACTGGGGTTGGTTAAGTGAGGGGTCCCGTGTGCCCTCTGAGCTCGGTGGCTTTCTGCCAGACGTTTCATTGCCCAAACTAGGTCACATCAGCAATGCTAGAAGGGAGGGGGTGGGGTTTGCAGAGAGGAGGAGGAGGAGAGGTCCTGGAGAAGAAGACCAGAGATGAGGGGTCCTTGCTGCTCTCTGAGCTTGGTGGTTTTCTTGCAGGAGTGTTTGTAAAGAGGAGGAGGAGGAGGAGGAGGAGGAGGAGGAGGAGGAGGAGGAGGAGGAAGAGAGCTGTGGGGTCCTTGGTGTCTCTTGGCTGTTTGCTTGCAGATGTTTTATTACCCAACTAGGTAATATCATCAGTGCTAGAAGGGAGTGGGGTGTGCTGGAGGAGGAGGAGGAGCAGGAGGAGGAGGAGGAGGAGGAGGAGGAGGAGGAGGAGGAAGAGGAGGAAAGGACTGTGGGGTCCTTGGTGTTCTCTGAGCTTGGTGGTTTCCTTGCAAACCCTTCATTACCCAAACTGAGTAACATCACCTGTGTGCAAGTGATCAGCGCGAGGGATGCTATTCAGTTCGGTAACGAAACGTCTGCAAGAAAAGAGCCAAGCGGAGCGAACATCAAGGTGCCTTCGTTTCCGCCCCGAGCTACAAATATTCCCCTTTATTGGGGCCTGTAAGTTGAGGGAAGCCGGGCGCTTCCTAAGTGCCACGAAGGAAATGAATAAAACACATTATCCGGCGATCCTTCCAGCAGGCAAATCCCGGCTGTCAGCCAGAGAGAGGCCGAAGAGTCCCCAGCATAAAGCGCTGGGCCCTTCCCCTCCTCTGGGCACCCTCAGGCCGTGGGGAAGGGGCCTTAAAAGGAAGGGCTCAACTCGGGTTTGCAAGGAGGGTCCAAACGTGGCGGGAGACCCTTTGTCTGCGGGAGGAATTAACTCGCCAGCTGCTTTCTTGCGGCTCCGCTTTGATAAACGAGGCAGACGCCACCTTTTTCTGGTAATTACCAGGTTAACAGGGAGCTACAGGATCAAGTGCAGAAGTCAGCCAGGCAGCTATAAATCACCGGCAACCGGCTCTCACCTACACCGAGGAAGCTGCAGGGGGGGGAAGGGGGGGGCTCCAGACTGAATGAGGGGAGCAGAAGCACCCCGCTCTGCTTGCATTTAAAGCCCCCAAAGAATCAATCGGAAAAGAGCTGAAGTTGAAGTCCACAAGTCTTAAAAATGGCCAAGTTTGGAGACCCCTGCCCTAGACCATCCCAGTCAAATGGAAGTGGTGACAGATTTTATTTTCCTGGGCTCCAAGATCACCGCAGACGGGGACTGCAGCCAAGAAATTAAAAGACGCTTGCTCCTCGGGAGGAAAGCCATGGCAAATCTAGACAGCACACTAAAAAGCAGAGACATCACCCTGTCAACAAAAGTGCATATAGTCAAGGCCATGGTCTTCCCAGTTGCAATGTATGGCAGTGAAAGTTGGACCATAAGAAAGGCTGAGCGCCCAAGAATTGAGGCCTTTGAACTCTGGTGCTGGAGAAGACTCCTGCGAGTCCCTTGGACTGCAAGGCGATCAAACCGGTCAGTCCTAGAGGAGATCAACCCTGACTGCTCTTTAGAAGGCCAGATCCTGAAGTTGAAACTCAAATCCTTTGGCCACCTAATGAGAAGGAAGGACTCACTGGAGAAGAGCCTCATGCTGGGAAAGGTTGAGGGCAAGAGAAGAAGGGGACGACAGAGAAGGAGGTGGCTGGACGGAGTCCCTGAAGCAGGAGGCCTGAGCTTAAATGGACTCCAGAAGATGGTGGAGGACAGGAAGGCCTGGAGGAATGTTGTCCATGGGGTCGCGATGGGTTGGACACGACTTCGCAACTAACAACAGTCAAATGGCTGCCCGCTCTCTTCTTAAAAACCTCGAATGTTGGAGCACCCACCAACTTTGTTATTGTGGTAGCTGGGATCAATGTGCAGAAGGCAGAGTTTGAAGGGTGTTCTTCAAACTGGTGTGTGTGTGTGTGTGTGTGTGTGTGTGTGTGTGTGTGTGTGTGTGAGGGATGGGTTTCGTGGCCAAGGAATCAAGGCACAAGGAGCAAATCAGCTGGTGTGTGGGGGGGTGCGTCTCTCTGTGTGCGTGTGTCTATGTGTGTTTGTGTTGACTTTACCCTTTACACCAGTAAGCCCTGCTAAAGTGGCAGACAGACTCAATGCTGCCGAGCGGCACCCGGCGTAATGTGCTAAAGTGCCGCTACTTTAAGTTGGGATGCAAGAGACACACTCTGCACTCATTAGCCCCGTAACTGTGGGAAATGCTGCGTCGAGGGATGTGCAAATGAACGAGGTTAGGAAGTGTCGGAAACTTTCCACCCCCCCTTGCTGTCTCCGCAGAGAGCCACTTAGTGACCGAGACGACGAACCGACCTTGTCCTTTGAAATCTTGTGCGCGAAGGGACACGTCCCATCCGTCTTCTTGCATGCGCCGCGGAGGAATCTGTCGAGCGGACCAAAGAGAGGGTTAGGGTTAGGAGATCCAGAGAGTAAGGAGGGGACAAGGCAATTGTTAAAAGAGAGGTGCGCCTGATTTCATAACCTTTGTTTTTTAAACAAAAAAAAAAACCACAGTCATTAAGCAAATCGCTGCAGTTGCAGAAGGAGAGAGCCTGGGGGTGGTGGTGGAGTCAAGAGAGGAATCAGCCTGGCATTGTTACATTGTCATAACCACTCCTGACCCTTCTCAAAACCTTTTAACCCAAGCGCCCGTTCAGTGCCAAGCATGAACCGATTCAATTCTGACGTACAGGCATGAGCGATAAATCAGCTTAACCGGAGCCTCACGTGTGGTCCTTGTTCGTCACGCCCAACATTAAGAGAAACAGGCTGTCATCAAGCAAATTAGGGCTGCCTTCCTTGATTTCGCTCGCCGGACGCTGGCTGGGGAGATCGCAAATGGCGATCCCGTGATTACCGAGATGGTAAATACACGCCTGTTGCCATGCGCCTGAATGTTGATCACAGGACCACGGGGATACTGTGCAAGGACCGTTCGGAGTCACTTTTTTCAGTGCCGTTGTAACTTCAAGCAGTCGCTAAACAAATAAACGGTTGTAAGTTGAAGCCAACCATTGCCTAGGCTAGAAGCGGGGAACTGTGGGCCTTTCATGACTTGTGGACTTCAACTCCCAGAAATCCCAACCCAGCACGGGGAACTGTGGGCCTTTTATGACTGGTGGATTTCAACTCCCAGAATTCCTGAGCCAGCATGGGGAACCATGGCTCTTTTTTAAATAATAATAATAATAATAATAATAATAATAATAATAATAATAATAATAATAATAATTATTATTATTATTATTATTTAAACTTATATACAGCCCTTCTCCCGTGGGACCCAGGGCGGTTCACAAGGCAATTAAGACAATATAACAATACAAAAGTTAATAACAAATTAAAATAAATTAAATTATCCTTGATTAAATCTAAAACCCTTAACTCTAATTAAAACCCCCAGTTACAATAGGTTAAAAATCAAAAGTTCTCAGTCCTGGCCGGAAAGCTCGAAGAGCCAGGTCTTCAGGTCCCGGCGGAACGAACAAAAATTTGGGGCAGTCCTGAGCTCTACGGGTAACTGGTTCCAACGGGCAGGCGCGCCCACAGAGAAGGCCCTTCCCCTGGGTGTCGCCCTCCGGCAATCCTTTGCCGACGGCACCCTGAGAAGGCCCTCCCTGTGGGAGCGCACAGGACGAAGGGAGCTTGATGCCGGCAGCAGGTGTTCCCTCAGATATCCCGGACCCAAGCCATTCAGGGCTTTATAGGTCATCACCAGCACCTTGAATCTCACCCGGAGGGCAACCGGAAGCCAATGCAGCTCGCGGAGAAGAGGTGTTACACGGGAGTATCGGGAAACCCCCATCACAACTCGCGCGGCCGCATTCTGCACCAGTTGAAGCCTCGGAGTGGTCCTCAAGGGCAGCCCCATGTAGAGAGTGTTGCAGTAGTCCAATTGGGAGGTCACGAGCGCATGAGTGACTGTGCGCAAGGCATCTCGGTCCAGATAGGGCTGCAACTGGCGCACCAGGCGAACCTGGGCAAAAGCCCCCCTGGTCACAGCTCCTATGTGATCTTCAAAACTGATCCGCAAATCCAGGAGGACGCCCAAGTTGCGAGCCCTATCGACGGGGGGGTAATGCCAGCCATGCATGGCTGGCTCAGGAATTCTGGGAGTTGAAGTCCACCAGTCATTAAAGAGCCAAAGTTCCCCACCCCTGGCCTAGGCTAAAGGGGGAGAAAGCATATTTTGAAAATCCAGCAAATCCAGATAACATTTGGAAGCGGCTCAGAGAGAGACACAAGCCTAATTCACTGGAGCATAAGGAGAAGGAGATGATTTTGGACAGAGAGGACCGCTGGTTTGAAAGAGGGGTCCAAGAGCCCACCTATCTCCAAATTGAACACCCCTCCACCAACAGAGGGGGAAGAAGACGACATCAACTATCTCCAGTCCCCCACACAGTCCTTTCAGCAGTTCCAAGAAGGCTCCCCACCCATTTGCAACACTCAGGTGACCCCGAGGAGACAAATAAGACCTCCAGGGGGCCTCAATGACCCTCTAGAAGGATGCAAATGACCGGCTGTCTGCAAGGAGTCTAAATCCTTCCGTTTCCCCACCATCCGGTACGGAGCCGAAGAAGCTTCTGGGATGAGAAGCGAAACGCCTTCAAAGAAAAACCAGAAAGTCCAGTCGCCTCCTGGTTTGGGACAACCAGGACCTGGAGGATGGAGGATCTCCACAGACATCAGGTAGGACGATCTGACTGGCAAGTTTCTGTCGTGGCAAGCCGTCCTGAAACTTACAACCGTTTTGTTTCGTGACGAGGGCCCTCAAAGAAGGGACCGTTTCACACAGGCGTCCCCGGGGTCGGAATTTGGACGGCTTGGTAACCAGCTCGTATTTGATGACGGTCGCGTCCTAATGACGAGCGAAGCCAAGCAGGGAAGCCAGATTTGCTTAACCCGTCCCAACCCCTCCCCCCAAAGGTGACCAACGCTGCTGGGTTTCACTGGCAAGGCAGGCTGTGAAATAAAAGGCAAAGCTCATTTAACGGCTGTCTTGTTTAACACCAGAAATGGTGGCTCAATTGTGGTCGTAAGCGGAGGACTACCTGGGTTTTAAAAAGCTAAAACGTATCAAGAGTCTAAAAAGGGTGTTTTGCAACCTGGGCCGCTTTCAGAAGTCTGGACTTGCAATTCCCAGAATTCAGCTGTCCGTCTGTCTGTCTCCCTCCCTCCCTCCCTCCCTCCCTCAGCGCGGTGAAATGCTGGACGGTCAGCCAGAGGTCCGGCGTCCTGGCCAACTTCTTCCTCGTCCGTTGGATCCGTGCTTTTTGGGACAGTCTTGAGTTCGTGGCCTCGGCGTAACAGCCCTAACGGAGCCAGTCAAGCACAGTCACACGCGACAAGTCGAAAAGCGAGTTAGGGCAACTTGTCACAGCCGTCGTTAAGTGAGCCGATCATTAGCTTGGGGGGGGGTCGCTTTTGAGGACCTCCTAAATTGCAAGCAGCTGATTGAGGGGTGCTGCCGGAAGAGGCTGCCCAGAGCGGGGTGGTGGTGGTCCCAACTAAGCCACATGAAGGCCCGTGGACTTCAACTCCCAGAATTCCCCAGCCAGCATTCGCTGGCTGGGGAATTCTGGAAGTTGAAGTCCACAGGTCTGAAAGCGGCCCAGATTGAAAAACACTGACCTGGGTGTAAAAGGTGACACCCTAGCTGGGCTGTAACCTGAAATTTCCAGCCAGCTTTGCCGGAAGGGCAGAGGGAGAAGAGAAAGAGGAGAGACCTGGTGCAGACAGCCACTTTCTCCGGATCGTGGATGTACGGGCAGCTCTCGCCCCGGTTGCATTTCCCAAAGCGGTTGTAGTACATGCAATATTCCTTCTTTCGCTCTTTCCGCTGCTTGGCTTGGCGGATGATGGCGAGGCTCCGTTGCACAGCCCGGCTGCAGGGAAGGAGACAGGAGAGGCCAGGGTTACAATGCAGGTGCTTTGCAGAACAGCGTAACAGAGCGGGAAGGGACCGTGGAGGTCCTCTAGTCCAACCCCCTGCTCAGGCAGAAAGCCCTACAGAATGACGGAGCTGGAAGGGACCTTGGAGGTCTTCTAGTCCAGCCCACTACTCAGGCAGAAAGCCCTACAGAATAACGGAGCTGGAAGGGACCCTGGAGGTCCTCTAGTCCAACCCCCTGCTCAGGTAGGAGACCCTTACAGAATAACGGAGCTGGAAGGGACCCTGGAGGTCCTCTAGTCCAACCCCCTGCTCAGGCAGGAGACCCTTACAGAATAACGGAGCTGGAAGGGACCCTGGAGGTCCTCTAGTCCATCCCCCTGCTCAGGCAGGAGACCCTTACAGAATAACGGAGCTGGAAGGGACCCTGGAGGTCCTCTAGTCCAACCCCCTGCTCAGGCAGGAGACCCTATGCCATCTTAGACAAATGGCTGTCCAGTCTCTTCTTAAAAACCTTCAGTGTTGCAACATCCGCAACATCTGGAGGCCAGCTGTTCCACTGGTTGTCTTCACTGTCAGGAAATTTCTCCTTAATTCTAAATTGCTTCTCCCCTTGGGGTTGTTGTTGTTTTTTTGCGGGTGGGGGGCGGGCGTAGATGGGGTGGTGTGGGGAAGAACAGCAAAACCGAACTCCAAGAAAGAAACAGAAATGAGATGGAAAGCGGAGAACAGGTTGAAATTTCACCAGAACTGGACTTCCTACCTCCAGATTGCGTCTCAGGTGGGCATCGATCACTTTAATTCACTCAGTATCGAGTAGCCAAGCGTCGGAATGAGATTATTAAAGCATTTATTGAAAAAAAGCAGGGACAGGGTCTCCGGGTGCCGGTAATATTCAAGCAATCCGTTCAATAGCGATGGGGCTAACGTCTACCGGTTGTATTCATTAATTTGTTCATTGTTAACCTGCGTGGGCTTCGTTGCGGGGATTAAATTACTGCGGTGTATGAAAAGGTAATTTACATCTCCCTCTGAGCCTCTCTTGGGTCAAGCTCCAAAATTCAGCTTGGAAGGCGATGTAGGAGATAGGGAAAATCTAAGCCGAATCGAAGCGGCTGCCCTGCGCCCCTCTCCGATGGACGTGGGCTGTGGATGAGAGGCTTGGTTACTCCTAGGAGGCAGAGGTGTGGGTCTTGGCTAAGAGATCCCTCACGGCTGAGCTACTCACTTTGGATTTGACAAAGGAGGAGGGACTGGATTTTGTTTCATAACCTAAAGTAGGTGATATTCTGGTTCCTGGAAAAACTGCCACAGTGGCCCAAGGATAATTTTTATTATTATTTATTTGATTTTCACCCCGGCTTTATTACTTTATCAGTGACTCCAGGCCGCAAGTGTAGCTGGTACTCCTTCCTCCTCATAATTTCTCCGCAACAACAACCCAGCGAGGTGGGTTGGGCTGCGACAAAGAGACTGGCCCAAAGTTACCTAGCTGGCTTTCACGGCTAAGGCAGGACTAGAAGTCCCGGTCTCCTGGTGATTGGCCCCAAATCAGTCGTCTTTCATGCTTAGGGTGGGACGAGAACTCATCGTCTCTTGGTGAATGGACCAAAATCACCCAGTTGGCTTTCATGTCTAGGGCAGGACTAGAACTCACCGTCTCCTGGTGACTGGCTGAAAGTCACCCAGCCTGCTTTCATGCCAAAGGAAGGACTAGAATTCACCGTCTCTTGGTGACTGGCCCAAAGTCAGCCAACCGGCTTTCATCCTAAGGGAGGACTAGAACTCATCTCTTTGTGACCGGCCCAAAGTCACCCAGCTGGCTTTCATGTCTAAGACAGAACTAGAATTCCCCGTCTCCTGGTGGCTGGTCTAAAATCACCCAGCCGGCTTTCGTGTCTAGGACAGGACTAGAACTCACCGTCTCCTGGTAATTGGGCCAAAGGCACTCAGTCAGCTTGCATACCTAAGTTGGGACTAGAACTCCCAGTCTCCTAGCGATTGGGCCAAAGTCGCTCAGGCAGCTTCCGCGCCTGAGGAAGGACTGGAACCCACCGATTCCTGGTTTCACCTTCACCATTACGCCAAGATGGCTCTCCATGGAAAGCCATCTTGGCGTAATGGTCTGGGCCAACGGCTGACTGAGTGGGCCCTGCCCGTTTCGGTCCCCACCCAGGTAGCTGCGGTGGCTGAGGGATCTGTAGGGTCTCCGAGGGAGATGTTTTGGGAATCACAGAATTTTCTAAAGGGGACGCTGAACTTCAGAGGGATCTAGAGATTTGCAGCACAGACGACGCCCAGCGGTGGCTGGCTTGTCACCCTCCCCGCTCTGAAATGCGGCTGTGGGTGAATTCCCAGGACCTCCAGGGAGCTTTCAAGAACACCACCAACCTTGCGATGTAGCGGCTGGTGACCGAGCGGCTTGCCCAGCTTGGCGGAGAATACCCAGGAGCGCCAGGCGCCGAGTCCGGCCGTGCGGCTGCGGGAGAGAAAGAGAACCGGTTCAGAGAGAGAACCCTGCCCTGAGTATCTAGGTGGGCTTTACAGGTGGCCCTCGACATACGACTGTTCATTTAGTGACCGTTCGAATGATAATCACATGACCCCGGTCGTGAATCCCTTTTTCCGGCACCCTTGTAACTACACAGGACGGTGGAGGATGCTGCGATGGTCATAAGTGTGAAAAACAGTCATGAATCCCATTTTTCAGCATCCCCCACGGTCATGGGATCAAAATCCAGATGCTCGGCCACTGACTCATATTTATGACGGTTGCAGTGCCCCAGGGTCATGTGATTATCATTACAACCGTGTCTCCCCGAAAATAAGTCCCACCCGGAAAATAAAGTCTAACGTGATTTTTTTCAGGACGTTCGTAATATAAGCCCCACCCCCCAAAATAAGCCCCAGTTAAGATGTCAGCCAGACGGAGGCATTTAGTACCGTATTTCCCCCAAAATAAGCCCCACTTAAGATCGTCAGCCAGACGGAGGCATTTAGTACCGTATTTCCCCCAAAATAAGCCCCACTTAAGATCGTCAGCCAGACGGATGCATTTAGTACCCACACATGCGTGCTAGTCGTTTCCGACTCTAGGGGCCGGTGCTCATCTCCGTTTCAAAGCCGAAGAGCCAGCGCTTGTCCGAGGACGTCTCCGTGGTCATGTGGCCGGCATGACTAGACGCCAAAGGCGCACGGAACGCTGTTACCTTCCCACCGGAGTGGTCCCTATTTTTCTATTTGCGTTTTGATGTGCTTTCGAACCGCTAGGTTGGCAGAAGCTGGGACGAGTAACAGGCGCTCACTCTGTTCTGCGGCACTCGGGATTCGACCCGCCAAACTGCCGACCTTCTGATCGACAAGCTCAGCGTCCTAACCCACTGAGCCACCGCGTCCCTAGTTAGTACCGTATTTCCTCCAAAATAAGCCCCACTTAAGATCGTCAGCCAGACGGAGGCATTTAGTACCGTATTTTCCCCAAAATAAGCCCCACTTAAGATCGTCAGCCAGACGGAGGCATTTAGTACCGTATTTTCCCCAAAATAAGCCCCACTTAAGATCATCAGCCAGACGGAGGCATTTAGTACCGTATTTCCTCCAAAATAAGCCCCACTTAAGATCGTCAGCCAGATGGAGGCATTTAGTACCGTATTTTCCCCAAAATAAGCCCCACTTAAGATCGTCAGCCAGATGGAGGCATTTAGTACCGTATTTCATCCAAAATAAGCCCCACTTAAGATCATCAGCCAGACGGAGGCATTTAGTACTGTATTTCCCCCAAATATAGGCCCTAACCTGAAAATAAGTCCTAGTGCAAGTTTTGGAGCAAAAATTAACATAAGACCCGGTCTTATTTTTGGGGAAACATGGAATCATCTTCCTAGCTGGCTTCTGTCAAGGGGGGAAAGCCAGTCTTGTGTGATTCGCTTAACAAAGGCGACCAAAAAAATAGGTGGGGAAACGGGGCAAAGCCCATTTGACAACTGCTTTCTTGAGCCACAGAAATTTGAGGCTCAGTTCGTGTTGCAGGCGAAGGACTACCTGCATATAAAGTTTGTGCAAGGCTTTTATTGCACAAGCCCAGGAACTGGCAATGCTGGGCGAACTTCAGTTCCCAGAATTCCCCAGCCGGCTTTGCTTCTATTTTTTTTCTTTTCTTTAAATGGAATTTTCGTTTCCCAGCAAGGACAGTAATGTTTTAAATCTGGAAACCTATTTATTTGAACAGGCCGGCCTGGTTTAAGGGTTTGGGGTATTTTTAATTATTTATTGTTAGGGCTTAATTAACTTCATTTTATTTTAACTTTTGTAAGTAATGCTTTTATTGCCCTGTATACCGCCCTGAGTCCTTCGGGAGAAGGGCGGTATAGAAATTCAATCAATCAATCAATCAATCAATCAATCAAAAATAAAAATAGATAGATAGATAGATAGATAGATAGATAGATAGATAGATAGATAGATAGATAGATAGATAAAAGTTGTTATTGCCCTGTATACCGCCCTGAGTCCTTCGGGAGAAGGGCGGTATAGAAATTCAATCAATCAATCAATCAATCAATCAATCAATCAATCAAAAATAAAAATAGATAGATAGATAGATAGATAGATAGATAGATAGATAGATAGATAGATAGATAGATAGATAGATAGATAAAAGTTGTTATTGCCCTGTATACCGCCCTGAGTCCTTCGGGAGAAGGGCGGTATAGAAATTCAATCAATCAATCAATCAATCAATCAATCAAAAATAAAAATAGATAGATAGATAGATAGATAGATAGATAGATAGATAGATAGATAGATAGATAGATAGATAGATAGATAGATAAAAGTTGTTATTGCCCTGTATACCGCCCTGAGTCCTTCGGGAGAAGG
The DNA here is from genome assembly GCF_947247035.1 of Vipera ursinii. Taxonomy (NCBI): domain Eukaryota; kingdom Metazoa; phylum Chordata; class Lepidosauria; order Squamata; family Viperidae; genus Vipera; species Vipera ursinii. The sequence continues at coordinate 210,840,796 of NC_139516.1, read as the reverse complement.
GTGGTATAGAAATTCAATCAATCAATCAATCAATCAATCAAAAATAAAAATAGATAGATAGATAGATAGATAGATAGATAGATAGATAGATAGATAGATAGATAAATAAAAGTTGTAAACCGATAAAAGTTTGATAGGCAGGGCAGGATTTGGGTATGGGGATGGTTAGGGTTAGGGGAATTCTGGGAGTGGAAGTCCACCTAGCTTAAAGTTGCCAAGGTTGAAAGGCACAGAATTAGAGGCTTTGATATCACTAAATTGCTCTCCATCAGTTGGTCACCAGTCCTGGCATTGGGCAAAAGTCCACCTGCAAGACAAAGGTCCAGCTGCAAAGAATCAGGGGCTGCCCTTGTTTAGTGGACACTGCTGCCCATCACCGTCTCGAGGGTGGGCAGGCCGAAAGGCAGCAGAGCCCAATCAAGATGTCAAGGCAAAGCATTACGCAAACTGTCCCTGCCTCTGTTTTATTCCCTGGCACTGATTGGTGAGCCCTGACCCCGACTCCTGCCCTATGGGCACCAGCTGGATCCAGTCCTGGCAGCTTCTCTGTCCCCCCACCCCCACCCCAACAGGTCTTTGCTTCTGTCAATCTCAACCAGGTGTCTTTAACCAGGTATGAAGTGTTACTCCGTCATCCCTCTTTCCCCCAGTTGCAGAGACGGGTGGGAAGTGTTGAGACAAACAGAAACAAAAATGTTGATTTATGCCCACCCCGGACAACTTAAATGGCCGGCGTCAATAAAGAACGAAACCGCTCAGACGCCACCGCAGCAGTAATTCCAATTTAAACCACAAAACGAAAACAGCAGACAAAGGAACTGCAACACAAGTTGTCTCGAGAGGATGCTCTGAGCAGCTCTTAAATCAGATCCCACCGGTGGTCTACCTGCTCAGCCCCCCCTCCACACACACAGTGGCCTGTGAAAGAGGTCTCAGACAGGTGAGGCATCCCACACCTAAGTCCATCTAAGGCTTCCAGAACCTGCATCTCCCTTGGCAGAACCCACTGGGCCAAGTGGACAATCACTTCAATATGAGCCAGCCATGTGCTGCAGCTGCCAAAAAGGCCAACACGGTGCTAGGCTGCATTAACAGAGCGATAGAATCAAGATCAAGTGAAGTACTAATACCACTTTACAATGCCTTGGTAAGGCCACACCTGGAATACTGCATCCAGTTTTGGTCACCACGATGTAAAAAAGATGTTGAGACTCTAGAAAGAGTACAGAGAAGAGCAACCAAGATGATTAGGGGGCTGGAGGCTAAAACATATAGGGAACGGTTGCTGGAATTGGGTATGTGTAGTTTAATGAAGAGAAGGATGAGGGTTGACATGATAGCAGTCTTCCAGTATCTCAGGGGCTGCCCCAAAGAAGAGGGAACCAAGCTCTTCTCCAAAGCACCTGAAGGCAGGACAAGAAGCAACGGATGGAAACTAATCAAAGAGAGAAGCAACCTAGAACTAAGGAGAAACTTCCTGACAGAACAATTAACCAGTGGAACAACCTGCCTGCAGAAGCGGTGAATGCTCCAACACTGGAAGTTTTTAAGAAGAGACTAGACAGCCATTTGCCTGAAATGGTACAGGGTTTCCTGCCTGAGCAGGGGGTTGGACTAGATCAGGGGTCAGCAACCTGAAACAGTGAAAGAGCCACTCGGAACCGGTTCCCTCACCAAAGGAAAAACTGGGAGCCGCAAAAAATGTGTGTACATGTGCGTACATGCGCGCATGCGCAGAACAGGGTTTGACTGAAGAGTGGAGCCAAGGCGAGATATGCACCTACCCTGCATATTTGAATTGATTGGTTGAACTTTTTTAGTCCCACTTTTTTTTTTTTGGACTGCACATGGCAGAGGACTGGGAGCCGCAGGAGACGGCTGAAAGAGCCGCATGTGGCTCCGGAGCCGCGGGTTGCAGACCTGTGGACTAGATGACCTCCAAGGTCCCTTCCAACTTGATGATGATGATGGTTGCTAGATCCACTCCCAAACCGACTTTGTAAATTCATGAACTCAGAAGAACGAAGCAAAGCATTCAGTGGGGTCCTGCCAGTCCTGAGAGACCCCTCCCCATGAGCTGGGATTCTCCCTCCATCGCGGGACTTAAAGGATTGGCTCCCTTGTTGCTCTAATGGCCAGCTCAGCCTTCCCCAACCAGAAGGACATCAATACCAAAAAAAAAGGGAGGGGGGGAAGGGAGGGAAGGAAGGAAGGAAGGAAGGAAGGAAGGAAGGAAGGAAGGAAGGAAGGAAGGAAGGAGATTATGGAGGGAGGAAGGAAGGAAGGAAAGAAGGAAGGAGATTATGGACGATGGCTGGAAGGAAGGAAGGAAAGAAGGAAGGAAGGAAGGAAGGAAGGAAGGAAGGAAGGAAGGAAGGAAGGAAGGAAGGAAGGAAAGAAGGAAGGAAGATAGGAAGGAAGGGTGGGAGGGAGGGAGGGAGGGAGGGAGGGAGGGAGGGAGGGAGGAAGACCACCAATGACCTCACAGTCCTACAATCCTCTTCTGCAGCTTTTATTTGGAAGTCTTTGGTCCCTGAATCCTGGCCAAATCCCCAACAGTTTTAGGGCTCCCCTGCTGGAGGGGGGACGGGAGGCCCCTGTGATTCCTGCGGTGTCCCCCTGCCCACCTGGTGCGATGGGAGTTCCTGCGCCCTCGGCCGAGATGCGCTCCGGAGCGCTCCGGGTGGGGCGAGCATCCCTCCGTCGCTCGCTCGCCTGCCAGGCCGGCAGCCTTCCCGAGTGAGCGAGTGGAATTTGATAGCGCGTCAACCGGCGCTCCCTTCACCGGGGCTGTCACGCGCCCGACTGGTGCCGGCACAGCCCCATCTGTTCCCTGTGCAAACACAGCATGGGTGGGCTTCCCTCCAACGGGTGTGTGCAGGTGTGTGTGTGTGTGTTTGTCTCTCAGCAGCAGAGGAACCTGCAGAATCCAGCTTGGGGGTGGGGGGCAAAGCAAAAGCCGCAGGGGCTACAGAGACAGGAGAAACCCCCCCCCCTTGCTAAAGTCCATGGGAAAGACCGCAGCGTCCAGGCTGGCGGCTGCTTGTTCCATGGCGAGAAGAAAAGGCCTTTGCGGTGGGAATTTCGGCACCAGGCGCCAGGCGCCGCTGACGCCTGCCGGAGTTAAAAAAAAATGCACATCCGCCGACTTGTTTGGGGGGAAAGGGGTGAAGCCAAAGATACAAAAGGGGAAGAGGGACGGTGTTAAAACCTTCCCAAGGGCGGCAGGCAGCACTCAGCAGTCCGCGGGTCTGTTACAAAAACCTACGTTTTGGCCCATTTTACGACCTTCCTTGCTACCGTTGCTAAGCGAACCGCTGCAAGTTCTTAAATTGTTAAGCGAACCTTATTTATTTATTTATTTATTTTATTAAATTTTTTTATACCGCCCTTCTCCCGAAGGACTCAGGGCGGTTGTACAGGGCAATAAATATCAAAATATAAATACAAAAGTTAAAAAAGAAGTTAAAAAGAATTAAATAATCACGCCCAATATAATACAATAATTAAAAAATATGTTAAAATTAAATCCAACCCTAAACCCATCAAACCAGGCCAGATTGTTCAAATAGGTAAGTTTTTAAATCTGGCTTCCCCCTTAACGACTTTGCTGGTCAGGAGGTCGCAAAAGGGAATCACGTCCGGGCCCCCACCCCCGTCATAAATACGAGTCAGTTGCCGAGCGTCCAAAGTTTGATCACGTGACCAGGTGGGGGGGAAGGTGCAACGGTTGTTAATTGTGAAAAACGATCCTAAGTTGCTTGCTTTCAGGGCTGTCGTCACTCTTAACGGTCACTAAATGGGTAGATGTAAGTTGAGGACTACGTGCACTGAGAACAGCGGCTTGTGGCTTAGTGCGATGTGTGTAACGGGTCGATGGTGGGTTGAAAGAAGGATTCCCTGTGCCAAACAATTCCATCGGAGTTTGGGCGATTGTAAGACACACAAATAATAATTGCAGTGACTTGATTTATACAGAAAGCAAGTTTTGTGCACCACACACTCTGTGTGTTCGACGTTTGTGGGTCCTCCCACCTCCCCTGTGCAGAAGGAGGAACAGGCCCGTCTTTAGGGTGGAAGGTGGGGCATTTAGCAATAGAACTGACAGTTGCTCAGCGAGTCACACGGCCGTTAAGTTGAATTCGGCTTCCCTCACTGACTTTGCTGCTCAGGAGGTCGCAAAAGGGGATTACATCACACACACACAGACACTGCAACCGTTGTAAGTCCATTCCAGTTGCCAAGCATCCGAAGTTTCATCATGTGACCATGGGGGATGCTGCAATGGTTGTTAAGTCTGGAAAATGGTCATGTGTCACTTTATTCAGGACAAGTTGGCCATGGCGAGTTGGCCATTGTAAGTTGTCAATTGTGAGTTGGCCATTGTAAGTTGGCCCTTGTTAAGTTGCCAATTATGAGTTGGCCAGGGCAAGTTGGCCATGGCAGTTGGCCATTGTGAGTTGCCCATTGTGAGTTGGTCCTTGTAAGTTGCCAATTGTGAGTTGCCCATTGTGAGTTGCCAATTGTGAGTTGGCCAGGGCAAGTTGCCCATTGTGAGTTGGCCATTGTAACTTTGGTCACTAAATAAACAATTGTTAAGACGAGGATAGACTGTATTTGGGGGGAAATTACGAGCACTTACGAGCACAATTGACCTCAAAATTTCTGTTGCTAAGCAAGACGGTCGTTAAGCGAGTCTTAAGCCCTGTCTTTCACGCTTTCTTGCCACGGGAATGCATGAAGGCACTTCAAAGTTAGGATGGGGAACGAGAAGAGAAAACAGGACATTTGATGTTCGGTGGACACAAGAGAAAAAAAACAAACCCCCCCCCAAAAAAATTCCGGATTTAAATCCATTCCACGATTCAGAGGATTATAAAGAGGAAGGTGCAATTGAAGGCAAGGTTTTTTTTATTTTTATTTTGGGATGAATGGACAAACGCTCGGAACCAAGTAACAAAAAAAAATTTTTTTTGTTTTCGTACGCGACAACTGCGGCGAGATTATTGCGTGCGCGAACGATGGAAAGAGTTGGCTCTGCCCACAACGGCTGGCGAAAGAGGACGGGATTTGCTGAGACGGCAAAATTGTCTTCCTTGATCAGACAAAAGATATTACGTACGCTTATTGCTGACTGGAAAGCCCTCCTAGGCTATTTTGCGTGAAATGGGGGGGGAGAAATATGATTTACGGTTGGGATGATGAGAGAGGATAGATCGCAGACAGGAGAGCGGAACGCGGTAACCACGGAGTAAGAAGTGAACTTGTAGTTATAACTACATCTTTTCCTTTCCTTTCCTATTTTAATTTCCCACCTACCCACCCCTTCCTTTCTTTCGCCTTTAGCTCTCCCTTTGATTTCTCTCTTTTGTCTTACTTTATACCGTATTAGTTGGCGCTCGTTTTTAACAGGCGTTGCAAGTATTTGCATTTGATCGCTTCGGACGAACGTCTGCAAAAGGGCATATTTAACGCTGCCTGGTATAATAAGTGCAGCCCCCGGACACAGCGATCCTAAACCCATCCGGTGGGTGCCAGGGAGGCTGACTTTGCCAAGCAGACTTCGTGGAAACAGCAGGGGACAATCTTGGCTCTTGGAAACATAGGTTCCCAGGACTGACAGATTTGTGCTCAAAGCATCCCGCTGGATCCTCGGGGTCGGTTGATGCAACCGATGCTCCACGGTGCCCTTGGCAGGCGATCCGGAGGACTCGGCTGACGGGGCCGAGGAGCATCGAACCTAAATGAAACCAAAACCAAAAAGAAGAGAGGTCGGGGTGGGGGGGTCTCAACTTATTTTCCAAGCACCTGAAGGCAGGACGAGAACTTATCCAGGAGAAAAGCCATCTGGAATTAAGGAGAAACTTCCTGACGGTGAGAAACAAAGAATCAGTGGAAGAGAAGGTGCCTTCAGACGTGGTGGGAGGTTTTCAAGAAGAAACTGGACAGCCATTTCTTTGAAATGGTATAGGGCAGACATGTCAAACACAAGGCCCGGGGCCCGGATCCAGCCCACGAAGTGGTTTCATGCGGCCCGCGAAGCCATCCTGGAAACAGGGAGGGAACGGCCCCGACTGCCTTGGCCCTGGCCCAGAGACCCTCAGATCTGTCCCACTCCTGCCCAGGCCCCCATAGGCACCCTTGATGCCAACGATGTAGAGCTGGCCACGCCCACCCAGTAGGCCATACGCACTCTAGCCACGCCCACCCAGTAGGCCACGCCCACCCTGGACACACCCACCCGGCCCCCTGAGAGCAACCGCAATGCTGATGCGGCCCTCCATGAAATTGAGTTCGACAGCCCTGGTCTAGGCTCTCCTGCTTGAGAAGGGGGTTGGGCTAGATGACCTCCAAGGTCCCTTCCAATTCTGATATTCTGCAAGGGTCTCCTGCTTGAGCAGGGGGTTGGACTAGAAGACCTCCAAGGTCCCTTCCAGCTCTGTTTTGATTGACTGACAGTGCCAGTGATGTGTCAAACCTTTGCTGTCATATGTCAACCACATTTAGAAACAGGAAACTGATGGCAGAAAAAGACTTCTTTGAGGCAAACCCTGGGAACACGGCAATTCTGTCCCCCCTCGTCCTTCTCTTCGTTAGACTAGTACCACTGATAAATAATAAAAAATAATAATAAAGTTGGAAGGGACCTTAGAGGTCATTTAGTCCAACTCCCTGTTCAGGCAGGAAACCCTATACCATTTCAGACAAATGGATGTCCAGTCTCTTCTTAAAAACTTCCAGTGTTGGAGCATTCACAGCTTCTGGAGGCAGGTTGTTCCACTGGTTAATTGTTCCCACTTTCAGGAAATTTCTCCTTAGTTCCAGGTTGCTTCTCTCCTTGATGAGTTTCCCTCCGTTGCTTCTTCTCCTGCCTTCAGGCGCTTTGGAGAACAGCTTGACTCCCTCTTCTTTGGGGCAGCCCCTGAGAGATACTGGAACGCTGCTATCATGTCCCCCCTCGTCCTTCTCTTCGCTAAACTACACATTCCCAATTCCAGCAACCGTTCCCTGTATGTTTTAGCCTCCAGTCCCCCAATCATCTTTGTTGCTCTTCTCTGCCCTCTTTCCAGACTCTCAGCATCTTTTTTTTACATCCTGGTGACCAAAACTGGATGCAGGATTCCAAGGGTGGCCTTACCAAGGCCTTGTAAAGTGATATTAACCCTTCACCTGATCTTGACTCCTTGGAGAACCCCACAGTGACTGGCTGGGAGACATTCGGCTCCAGCGTTTGGCAATGCAGCCACACTTTTTCCTGTGGTCTTTTCAGAGCCCAAAGTCTACATGTCTCGCATGAGCCACGGATGCAGAGGGAGGGAGGGAGGCCTGCCAATCATGCAAAGGTAACCACAGGTGATCTCACTAATGCAACTACACCCAACATAGGCCAACAGAAGAGAATATTTCTAGTTCAAGGTTGAACTGTGGAGTCCTGGGTGCTCTCTGAGCTTGGCTGTTTTCTTGCAAGCATTTCATGACCCAACTAGGTAACGTCATCAGTTCTAGAAGGGAGTTAGGTTTGTGGAGAGGAGGAGGAGAACTGGGGGAGAAAGAGGACAAGGGGAGGAGGAGGAGGAAGAGGAAGAGAACGGGGGAGGAGGAGGAGGAGGAGGACAAGGGGAGGAGGAGGAGGAGGAGGAGGAGGAGGAAAGGACTGTGGGGTCCTGGGTGCTGTCTGAGTTTGGCTGTTTTCTTGCAGACATTTCATGACCCAACTAGGTAACGTCATCAGTTCTAGAAGGGGGGGGGGGGGTTGGAGAGGAGGAGGAAGAGGGAAAGGAGGAGGAAGAAGAGGAAGGAGAGGAGGACTGCAGAGTTCTTGATGCTCTCCAAGCTTGGTGATTTTCTTGCAGGCATTTCATTGCCCAACTAGGTAACATCATCTGTGCTAGAAGGGAGTTAGGTTTGTGGAGAGGAGGAGGAGGAGGAAGAGGAGAACATGGGGAGGAGGAGGAGGAGGGCTTTCACACACACACCCCAAGCGGCATTATTACAAAGTCAGCTTAATTGCCCCCAACAATCTGGGTCCTCATTTTACCTACCTGGGAAGGATGGAAGGCTGAGTCAACCTTGAGCCTGGTGGGACTCGAACCTGCACTCATTGCAGGCAGCTGGTGTTACTTAAGGAGGCATCAGCCCACTGCTCCACCAAGGCTGTGGGGTCCTTGATGCTCTCTGAGCTGGGTGGTTTCCTTGCAGACATTTCATGACCCAACTAGGTAACATCATCTGTGCTAGAAGGGAGTTAGGTTTGTGGAAAGGAGGAGGAGGTGAACAGGGTTTTGCTTCTCACTCTTTGCCCTTGAAAAGAGCTGCCTTAGCTAAGGTAGCTTCGCAGCAGGCACACAGACCCACAAACACACAGACAGACGCACATCCAGGGCACCCCTACTTTCCCATTCCACAAGCGTGTGGCGCTGAACCCAACACTTTGGAGCGCTGCGCACGGGGGAAGATTTATTTCTTTAATTGTTGCTCATCAGCCTTCTAGCCAATCAGCACCAGAGAGTACCTGCTGTGTGCGTGTGTGTGTTTTCATTCTTGATGGCTGGGGGCTGCCACCCACCCACCCACCCCTCGGAAGGCAAAAAAAGGATTTTCCCCGGTAGCGCAGTTAGCGATCCACCAAGCCTAACCACCCCCACCCCCACTGCGGCTGCTTCCCCCCCCCAGCATTTCCTTCTCCCTTCTGCCCCCAACTGGGGTTCCCTCGGGGGGCTCCTCAGGGGCTGAAACGTCTTCTGGGGGGGGACCTTCAACGCCCCACAAATCGCCTGCCTCTTGAAAGGGGCGATTGTGGCTGGAAAGCAGGAGGTCGCCCAATTTAATCACTCCGTTTTTCCTTCCCAATCGTGGCGGGAACCTTGTTGAGTTGCAGCCGGCAAGGCGAGGAGGGGGACCTGGGGTGCCCCCACCAGTTGGGGAGAGGGACGGGGGGGGGTTCCGTGCATTTCGCTTCTCTGACTCCCTGACACCTTGGAAGCGGCTGCCGAAAATAAGGAGCCGTTTCATACATCAGGACTCCCCAGGCAGAGATGAAGGTGGAAGGTCAAGAGCGGAAGGAGGGGGGGGCGGCGCCGGGCACCGGTGGGCTTTTGTGCCACAGATAAGTGGAGCAGGCAGACGTTTGGGCAAATCGGCCGGCCCACGCCAGAAGTCAGCAGCGGCAGAAAAAACAGCAGCGTGCTAGAGCAAGCAATTCGCTTCTGACCATTACCTGGTTTGCCAGGGAAGGAACAAAACCTCCAACGTGGTCAGAATAACAGAGCTGGAAGGGGCCCTGGAGGTCTTCTAGTCCAGCCCCCTGACCAAGCAGGAGAACCTTGCAGAGTAACAGGGTTGGAAGGGGCCTTGGAGGTCATCTAGTCCAGCCCCCTGATCAAGCAGGAGACCCTTGCAGAATAACAGAGTTGGAAGGGGCCTTGGAGGTCTTCTAGTCCATCCCCCTGATCAAGCAGGAGACCTTTGCAAAGTAACAGAGTTGGAAGGAACCTTGGAGGTCATCTAGTCCAGCCCCAGCTCAAGCAGGAGACCCTTGCAGAAAAACAGAGTTGGAAGGGACCTTGGAGGTCATCTAGTCCAGCCCCCTGATCAAGCAGGATACCCTTGCAGAAAAACAGAGTTGGAAGGGACCCTGGAGGTCATCTAGTCCAGCCCCCTGCCCAAGCAGGAGACCCTTGCAGAATAACAGAGTTGGAAGGGGCCTTGGAGGTCATCTAGTCCAGCCCCCTGATCAAGCAGAAGACCCTTGCAGAATAACAGAGTTGGAAGGGACCTTGGAGGTCTTCTAGTCCAGCCCCCTGATCAAGCGGGAGACCCTTGCAGAGTAACAGGGTTGGAAGGGACCTTGGAGGTCATCTAGTCCAGCCCCCTGATCAAGCAGGAGACCCTTGCAGAAAAACAGAGTTGGAAGGGGCCTTGGAGGTCTTCTAGTCCAGCCCCCTGATCAAGCAGGAGACCCTTGCAGAAAAACAGAGTTGGAAGGGGCCTTGGAGGTCATCTAGTCCAGCCCCCTGATCAAGCACGAGACCCTTGCAGAAAAACAGAGTTGGAAGGGACCTTGGAGGTCCTCTAGTCCAGCCCCCTGCTCAAGCAGGAGACCCTACACCATTTCTGACAGATGCAGGAGACCCTATGCCATGGCTGTCCAACCTTGGCAACTTTAAGCCTTGTGGACTTCAACTCCCAGAAGTCCCCAGCTAGCACAGCTTCCGGGAGAATTTTGGGAGGTGAAGTCCACCTCTCTTAAAATTGTAGACAACACTGACTCACAGGAAGCTAGGATCATGGGATCCCAGCGTTAAAAGAGAGTGGACAATTTTTTCACCCTGTGGCTAATTCTATCACCCTCTACCCGCAAAATCACCTCGGGTCTTTTGAAGCATCAGAATTATGCAGTGATCAGAATTACACATCACATTACAGCCGCCGCCAAAAAAGCCAACACAATCCCAGGCTGCATAAACAGAGGCAGAGAATCAAGATCACGCAAAGTATTAGTACCGCTTTATAAAACCCTAGTGAGGCCACACCTGGAATGCTGCAGCCAGTTTTGGTCACCATATCACAAAAAAGGATGTTGAGAGTTTAGAAAAAATTCAGAGAGGAGCAACTAAGATGATCCAAGGCCTGGAGACTAAAACATACGAAGAACGGCTGCGGGACTTGGGTTTGGCTAGTCTAAAGAAAAGAAGAAATAGGGCAGACATGATAGCAGCATTCCAGTATCTGAGGGGCTGCCCCAAAGAAGAGGGGGTCCACCTATTCTCCAAAACACCAGATGGAAGGATGAGAAACAATGGTTGGAAACTAATCAAAGAGAGAAGCAACCTGGATTTAAGGAGAAACTTCCTGACAGTGAGGACAGTCAACCAGTGAAACAGCTTGCCACCAGAAATCCTGGGTGCTCCGTCACTGGAGATTTTAAAGAAGAGACTGGACAGTCACTTGTCTGAGATGGTATAGGACCTCCTGCTTGAGCAGGGGGCTGGACTAGAAGACCTCCAAGGTCCCTTCCAGCTCCTATTCTATTCTATTCTATTCTATTCTATTCTATTCTATTCTATTCTATTCTATTCTATTCTATTCTATTCTATTCTATTCTATTCTATTCTATTCTATTCCTACTCTACTCTACTCTACTCTACTCTACTCTACTCTACTCTACTCTACTCTATTCTCCCTGCATTTCAATGTTAGCCATTTGGTTTTCAAGCCTGGCACAATATGTAGCTTCCCAACAGCTTCCGAAATTCTGAGCCTCCAAATTGCCAATAAGAGAATCCAGTCTTTGATTAGAAAAATCAACTGAATGGGGGATAAAAGAGCCCAACCACTTTCTGCCATCCAAATTAAAAAAAAGGGGGGGGGAGGGCCTTAAGCTTGAAGTCCTTTGCTAGCATCGGAGGGAAGAAGACTTCGCGTAACCGGCAGACCCCTTCCAACGGTTTTTTTTACACGGTTTCAATCAAGCCCCGTTCAAGGAAGTCGGATCTCCGGCAGAGAGAAAACCCTGATTGAATTTTGAATTTTGGAAATTGGCAAGCGGGCTCTTTGGCGGCTGCTGCTGCCGGAGAGGCCAATCTGCTTTTGCGGTGGCGACGGTTTTTAATTCGAGGGACGGTGTCAGGGACCCCAACCTCGGCCTCCTCCGTCTCCCCGGGAGCCTCGTGCGTCCACGTCTGCCACTCTTCGCAGCCGGAGGCTGACGGTGGACAAGCTCCGAGAAGGGAACTCGTTTCCTTCCCCTTTGCAGAGATGAATGGCTTGCTTGATCAGTTCTGGCAGCCTCGTGATTGGCCGCCGGTATTGCAAAAGGTTTGGACGGAGGGACAACCTGGACCACAATCCCCCACCGCCGGTGCAGGCGACTAAAAAGCAGGTGTCGGGGCTAAATTCTTCTCTTCCCCACCCCCCCTCTTTCCGGAAGCCGGCAACATTGGCTGTATCATTGGCTGTGGGAATCTTTTCAAGAGGAGTTCAGCTTTCTTTCCTAAAAAAAATTCCAGGCGCCAGGCAAGGATGTCTGTTTTTTTCTATTTGCACGGCGTTTTTATAAAAACCTACATTCGGGGCTGAATCGGACGGGCCCCGTTCTTACGGCGTTCGTTCCCTGGCTGCAGTTCTACCGCTTTGCTGAAAATCTGTTTTAATTCTTTCTTTCTTTCTTTCTCTTTCTTTCTTTCTTTCTTCTTTCTTTCTTTCTTTCTTTCTCTTTCTTTCTTTCTTCCTTCTTTCTTTTCCTTCCTTCCTTCCTTCCTTCCTTCTTTCTCTTCCTTCCTTCCTTCTTTCTCTTTCTTTCTTTCTTTCTTTCTCTCTTTCTTTCTTTCTTTCTCTTTCTTTCTCTTTCTTTCTCTTTCTTTCTTTCTTTTTTCTTTCTTCTTTCTTTCTTTCTTTCTTTCTTTCTTTCTTTCTTTCTTTCTTTCTTTCTTTCTTTCTTTCTTTCTTTCTTTCTTTCTTTCTTTCTTTCTCTGTCCCAGTTTGGAATAAGTGGGTGTAGGAAAGGGGTCTCTGAATGAACGTCATGGTTTGCACGTTTTGAGAAGCCAACTGGAAACTGGGGTTCGATGCTGCACCATTGGCACCCAGACGATCCCAGTTGGGAGTGCCAGCTGCAGCGGGATAAACCAGATGTTCCATGAGCACCACTGAGTGAGCGTTGTCTCCACTAAGGGCCACTTCCAGGCAAAGCGGATTCTCCAAAATTACGAAGACCCAAAAGACCCAACTTTCATCCTTTACAAGGATGTGTTCCAATATTTGAGGGGCTGCCCCAAAGAAGAGGAGGGGGGGTCAAGCTATTCTCCAAAGCGCCAGAGAGCAGGACAAGAAATAATGGATGGAAACTAATCAAGGAGAGAAGCAACCTGGAACTAATTTCCTGACAGTGAGGACAATTAACCAGTGGAACAGCTTGCCACCAGAAGTTGTGCGTGCTCCATCAAACTGGAGGCTTTTAAGAGGGAATTGGACAGCCATTTGTCCAGAATTGCCTAGAGCTTCCTGCTTGAGCAGGGGTTGGACTAGAAGACCTCCCAGGTCCCTTCTAATTTTGTTATTCTGTTATTGTCAAAACTGTCAAAGTGTCAGCCATGTAGCTTGAGTAATAATACACAGATGGGGGAGGGCTTTGACTGTATGATGATAGCCACCACCATTTTCTCTCTCTCTCTCTCTCCCTTTCTCTCCCTTTCTCTCCCTTTCTCTCTCTCTCTCTCTCTCTCTCTCTCTCTCTCTCTCTCTCTCTCTCTCTCTCTCTCTCTCTCTCTCACACACACACACACACACACACACACACAAGCAAAACAACGCAACAAACAGTTGGAGAAAGAGTTGGGAGGAAGTTTGAACTAAGGGATGAAAGTTTATCAAAAAAATCTGCAGACGTTGTGGGTGCTCCATCGCTGGAGGTTTTCCAGCGAACATTGGAGAGACATTTACACTATCGATACTCCTACCTTGGGAAGGGGGCTGGACTAGAAGACCTCGAAGATCCCTGCCAAACCTATAATTGTGTGATCTCACGCTCTCTCTCCACCTTCCTTCCTTCCTTCCTTCCTTCCTTCCTTCCTTCCTTCCTCTTTCTTTCTCTATCTCTTTTTCTTTCTTTCTTTCTCTTTTTCTTTCTCATTTCTCTTTCTTTCTTTCTTCCTTTCTTTCTCTTTCCCTCCCTCCCTCCCTCCTGGGTATTCTGAGCGCCGCACAGCTGAGCTGAGCAGAATCCCAGGAGTGCGGAGGCCGTTCTGCACCTGGGCCCTCTTGGTTACGCCGAGATCCGATTGGCAATGCTTCTCCCACCCGGAAGAGCAGAGCACGGGGAAGGAAACCCTCCACCCAACAATAACGGTGCCTATTGACCCCATTTGGGGAAGGGGGAGAGTTGACAACGTAATGATTTCCGATACAAATAAAATCAGAACGGTACCAACGGAAACGTTTAATACGGGAGAATTAAAAATATTTTTTTAAAAAAAAAACAACCACAGGCAGAATAGAGAATAGAGAAACAGAGCAAGGAACGAGTTTGTGGACGTCTCGGTTGCCAATGAGGAGCGCAAAGTGGATTGTGAGGAAATGGTCCCCAGCTGCCTTCTCTGCCTCGCGGCCCCCTCCCATAATAAGAGGCATGAGAGAGGGAAGGAGGGGGGGGGAATTTGGGGGGGGGGCAAGACAGAAAGAGAAAGAGAAGGGACAGGAAACGCTTACGGCGGCGCCTCATCCCCGAGGTGAGAAGGGTGGAGATTTAGCTTAAACCGCGGATTAACTCGCTGGGAGCTGCAGATAGAAAATTAAAAAGTGTGCAGATCCTTGCGAAAGAGAGGAAGAGCGGGAGTGTGAAGCCGACGCAACGTAATTTGTCCCACAGGAGCATTAAGAAGACCCAACCGGGCAGGTGGCAGGAGACGGTCGGAAAAAGCCTGAACTAAAGGATGAAAGTTGAGCTGGCAGATTTTTTTTTTCTTTTGAAAAGGGAGGGGGAAAAAAAACCCAGAACGGGAGAGCTGGGCCGGGAGACGGAGCTGATGAGATGCTGAGATTGGACTTTAATGTAATTGGGACAGAACCGTAAAAGACGGTCCAACCCAAAGCCTTTGAATGACTTGTAACCCAGTCCAGGGGAAATTATTTGCGGGTACTGCTGCTTTCCTGGATCCCTTTTCCATAATGGCTCTCCTCGGGGTCTCCAAACCTGGCCACTTTAAGACTTGTGGACTTCAACTCCCAGAATTCCCCAGCCAGTATACAGTCTAACCGGCAGTCCATCACAAGATCCAACTGGCTGTAAAAAGAGACCCATCTGGAATCGTTCACAAATGTTGGGAAATAAACCAACGGCTTGCACAAAAGTTAGCATCTCTTCCATTAGGATATTAAATTTAGTAGCTGGAACAGTGTACAAAGGGCCAGAAAAAGACAGTTGTAGTTGACTAGTTGGAGAGTACGGTCTGTGCCTGAGGCAATCTGAGCTGCGATTGGTTGCTGTGGTTGGAGGTGGAGTTTCCCTTTTCCCCCACCTTTTTCATCTGGGTGTTCTCTGCATGCTGTTCGATTTACCTCACAATTTACCTCAGGAACACAAGAACACCGTTGTTCCTGAGGTAAATTGAACAGCATACAGAGAGTACACACAGGGGGAAAAGGGACACGGTGTTCCTGTGTTCCTGACTATCTTGTCTGCTGTAAATAGAAATGTCAAATATATTTATATAAAACTACAAGTTTGTGTCAGTGTCTCCGAATTAATCTGGACAGCTGCAACGTGATTCCTTGACATCTATCCTACTGCTACTCCAGGACCAATTGCTGAATGTTTATTTCCCCCTGAATGTTGCATCCTGAAAATGGGACCACCTGTCACTTAACTTGCAGAAGGATCAGCCCTGTGAATCCCACCTGCGCTCTAGATCAGGCATGTCAAACTGCCGGACCGTGGGCCAGATGCGTCACACCGAAACTGTGCCGGCAATGGGGAAAAAGTCACGATACGTCACACGATGTCACGTGACATCGCAAGTTTGACAAGCCTGCTCTAGATAGACCTCGAGTTACAACCACATTCACTGATCGTTCAAAGTTACAATGGTGCTGAACAAATGGCACTTATGCCTGATCCCCATAGTTCCAGCTGTTGCAGCATCCCCGCAGTCATCTGATTGTGATCTGGTTTGTGATTATGAAGCCAAAATCATGTGATTATGATTTCCGATGTTCTCTTTAAGACTGGCAGTGAACATCGGAACATGCTGGCCAGGGAATTCTGGGAATTGAAGTCCACGCGTCTTAAAGTTGCCAGGTTTGGAGGCCCCTGGTTTACAGCATCCCAAATCCTGTCCTGCCCACCAAATTTTACCAACGTATAATTTTAAAACATTACTGTTCTTGCTGGAGAATAAAATTCCATTTAAAGCAAACTACAGACCTGGGTTGTTGAAAGGAACATCTCAAATGGAGCCAGAGTTCTCACCTGCAGGGTTGCTTTTAACTCTCGTTGCTTTTAACTCTCTTGTGGAATCTTGCCACGTTTCCCAGAAATCTCAATTAGCTGTTTTCATCGGGGTTGCAGATCAGTTTGGATCAAACTGCCTTTTTAAGTCAAACACCTTGTGACTCTGGGCAGCTTACAGCTCTGGAGGATTCTCCAAAAGCCACAGGTGGAAGAATCCCCATGATCTGAGAGCCACTGAAAGACAAACCTCGCTTGGGGGGTACCTGCAGACCCTCACAACAGAATAGATGAGAGAAGCCTGATTTATCTTGACATTTTACTAGAATCCTGGAAAGGTTTTGCCCATCGTGATACAAAAAAAAGATATTGAGAATCTAGAAAGAGTGCGGAGAAGAGCAACAAAGACGACTTAGGGGGTTGGAGGCGAAAATATGCAAAGAACGCTTGGAGGAATTGGGCATGACTTGTCCAACAAAGAGAAGGACGAGGGGGTGACATGATAGCAGTCTTCCAATACTGGAGGGGCTGCCACAAAAAAGAGGGGCTCAACGTATTCTCCAAAGCACTTGAGGGCAGGACAAGAAGCAACGGACGGAAGCTGATCCAAGAGACATCCGACCGAGAATTAAGGAGAAAGTTCCCGACAGCGAGGACGATTAATCGGAGGAATAACGACTCGTCTTCAGAAGTTGCGGATGCGCCATTCCTGGAGGCTTTAAAGAAGAGACGGGCCAGCCGTTTGAATTGTACGGGGTCTTCTGCTTGAGGAAGGGGTTGGACTAGAAGACCTCCAATTCTGTTCTTCTGTTCCATTTTATTCCATTCCATTCCAGATAAAGGGAAAGTGTTCAAACAGCTGTAACTGACTAGCCCATAACATTCCTTCCCCAGCAGGAGCCACCTTTGCAATTTCCAGGCCAAGAAAATCCGCAAGAGAACGGAAGCTCGGAGCAATTCTTCATCTTGTCCCTCCTGCATATCTCAGCACTGGCCAGACACTTCTAGGGGTCAAGCACGCCCGGAGAACTTCCTCCCTGCCTAATGACTGGAAATGGGCTGGTGAAATGGAGCAAGGGATCTCCCACGGAGGTGTTCAGGAACAGAGCTCGGAACAAACAGGGGACACCGAGGAAGGAGCGCTGGGCGGACTAAGGAGGGGGAGTGAGCTTCGAGTCCCTTAAAGTGTGCCAGTTATCCCAATTCACATCGTTTGTATTGACGCACCTCATTCGGCCAGCAGCGGTGAAAAGCTAAACTAATTTAACGTATATTTAGAAGCCTTATCTGGATTACTGCAGAAGCAACGGTACCAGCTCCCCGCTACCGTTTCTGGATGGAAACGAAAAGTTGTGGCATACGAACCCCCAAAAAATCAATTCTTTTGTCTTCTCGGATTCTCAAGCCGATTCTCAAAGGGGCAATCGTTCAAGAGAGAGGCTGCTCAATTGTTCAAGATGTAATTAGAGAGATTAGATTCCTAAACGCAAGCAACACACAAAGCCGCTATTTTAATCATTTCCTACCTAAGAACTGTCCTGCTAAAATCCAGCAATTGGCTATAGTTGTTTAACGAGTTAACTGAACGTGACCGGCCCTTTCATTTCGGCTGCAGACATTGGATTTAGCTTGCAAAAAAAATAGTTGATTTTTATGCATTCGTTTCTAAAGGTAAAGGTTCCCCCGCACATGCGTGCTAGTCGTTTCCGACTCAAGGAGGGCGGTGCTCATCTCCGTTTCAAAGCCGAAGAGCCAGCGCTCGTCCGAGGAAGTCTCCATGGTCATGTGGCCGGCATGACTAGACGCCAAAGGCGCACAGAACGCTGTGACCTTCCCACCGGAGCGGTCCCTATTTTACTACTTGCATTTTTACGTGGTTTCGAACTGCTAGGTTGGCAGAAGCTGGGACGAGTAACAGGCACTCACTCTGCTACGCGGCACTCGGGATTCGACCCGCCAAATTGCCGACCTTCTGATTGACAAGCTCAGCGTCCTAACCCACTGAGCCACCGCGTCCCTTTCGTTTCTAGCCTGCCTTAATTATTTTTTTATGAATGACTCAAGGCTGCGAACATACGCTATAGTCCTTCCTTCTCCTATTTTCCACACAACAACAACGCGAGATGAGAGAGTGACTGGCCCAAAAGTCACCTAGCTGGCTTTCATGCCTATGGTAGGAGTAGAACTCAGAGTCTCTTACTTTCTATTCTTGTTGTAGCACACTCTCATTTAATTTAGAAGTTCAGATCCTGAAAGTTGGAATTTACGTACAGGTAGTGCTCACTTAAAACCACTCATTTAGTGACCATTCAAAGTTACAACGGCACTTATGACCTTTCTTCACACTTATGACCGGGGCAACATCTCTCGGTCACGTGATCACAATTCAAACGCTTGGCAACTGGTGTGTACTTATGAGGGCTGCAGCGTTCCGGGGTCACCGGATCCCCTTCTGCAACCTGGTAACCAGCAAAGTCAATGGGGAAGCCAGATTCACTTAACAACCGTGTTATCAACTTAACAACTGCACTGATTCACTTAGCAACTGCGGCAAAGAAAGGTCACGAGATGGGGCAAAACTCACTTAGGAACTGTCTCGCTTAGCAACGGGGATGTTGGGCTCAATTGTGGTCCCTGAGAGTCAAGGGCTGCTTGTGGTTTTGAAAAGGAGCGGGACCGTTTTGCCGAGGTTTAATGCCATCTTGGCTCTGCGAAACAATGAAAAAGGTGAGCTAGGTAGGACACAAAGCTGAGGGTGAGGGGGTCCTTGTTGTTGTTTGCAGACGTTTCATTACCCAAATTAAGTAACATCGCCCGTCCTATGCTTGCATGGGTTTACAGAGAGCAAACCTTGCCTCCTTCCTCCTCCTGTTACCTAGTTGGGTAATGAAACGTCTGCATGAAAACAACCAAGCTCAGACAGCACCACGGTCCCCTCTTTTCAACCCAGAAGCTGAAGTTATTCCACTACCACAGGGGTCCCCAATCCCCAGGCCATGGACCAGTACCGGTCCGCGGCACGCCAGCAACCGGTCCGCACAAACAAGCAAAGCTCCATCAGCACACAAAAGCACGCCCCCTCCGGTCCGCAGGAAAACCCCTCTCCATGCAACCGGTCCCTGGCGCCCAACAGGTTGGGGACCTCTGCACTACAAGATCAATTTTTAACTTTGGAGCAAGGGCCGCCAAACGTCAACCACCTCCTGGGGAAAGTGACTGGTGGATAGCCGTGCATTCCTCCTGGACAACCCAGGGACAGACACTCACCTCCTCTGGCTTGGCTCCTGGTCGCCCCCTCCATGCTCCTGCCGGGAGAGCTGGATGTTTTGGAAAGCTTGTTAGCCGACACCCGGTACATGACTCCTTCGATACAGCGCAGTCCTTTGTTTCTCCATCGCTGCTGCACAGCCTGAGACTTGCTCCCTGGCGAAGAGTGGCGGATGGAATTGGACATGAGAGACCTGCAAAAGAGAAAAACAGAAAAGGACGTGGGACTCGTGATCGCAGCCAACAGATCCCGCTAGGATGGCCTAACAAAACTTAACGCCTTGAAAAGGGTCCTAGTTTGAAGACTGACGTTCTCCAAATCAGATGCCATTTTCAATTCCAAAAACAACCAGCACCCAGAAGCAAATTCCTGGATCCATAAGCATAGCAAAGTCCGACTGAAAAGTAATTTCAATCTGCTACAACAAAATTGTGGTCAGGACATGAGGCAAATCCCAAACTGTGACTATGTAGAATAGACCACCAGACTGCAAGAACACAAGCAAGCAGACAGACGAGGGGACCCGAACTCACTGGTAGCCTCACTACATACATTCAGTTTTGCAGCTACTAAGATTGTTGGCTGAGCAAGTACAAAAACAGCCAGGGAAGTAATTGAAGCCTGAAAAACGGCCTGTCGGTCAACAGGAGTGCTGATTTACCACCAGCTTATCAAACAATTAGGACAGCGATTCCCAACCTTTCCTATACCCCGCACCCTTGGAATGCTTCTGATATTCTCGCACCCCTTATATAACTTTGAAATAACGGCAACGAATTATGCATGTACACTATAATTTTGAAACTTCTAAACTCACTGGAATATTGTCTCGCACCCCCGGTTGGGAATCTCTGACTTAGGAGGAGAGGATTTGACAGCACAAGGAAACCCTGGCCGGCGACTTAATAGCAAGCCATCAAACACCCTAATCAACATCTAAAAAGCCACATACAACAGCTCTTGCTCAAGGAGAAGATGGCAGCTGTGGACACAAACAGCTTTGCACAAATAACAACAGCAGACTTATAAACCGCTTCCCCGTGCTTGTACAACCCTCTCTAAGCGGTTTACAGAGCCAGCCTATTGCACCCCCAACAATCTGGGTCCTCATTTTAGCAACCTCGGAAGGACAGAAGGCTGAGCCAACCTTGAGCCCTGTCAGGATTGAACTCCCAGCAGTGGGCAGAGTTAGCCTGCAATGCTGCCTTCTAACCACAAGGGTATTTCGGGTGCCAAGCTGCACCCACGTCTACTTTGGGAAGTGCTGCTCGTCGTCATCGTGGCCTAATCGCTTCCCGACTGGACTTTTGCAAAATGAACTACAGATTGCAAATTCCTTGACCAGATTCCAAACTGGTCAGAGAAACGCATCTATAACGGAACGATTGAGGGTGCTGCGCAAGATTTAGGCTGCTGTGCAATTCAGCATGAGTTGGCCATAAAAATAACAGCTCAGGAACAAATCCTGACATCTGCCTTGACTACTCTGCAAGTCAATTTTTGTGATACTGGTTGTCCTTGATGTATAACCATTCATTTAGTGACCATTCAAAGTTGACTACTCTACAGGTCAATTTTTGTGGTACTGGTTGTCCTCGACGTATAACCATTCGTTTAGTGACCATTCAAAGTTGCAACGGCACTGGGAAAAGGGACTTAACGACCGTTTTTCACGCTTACAACAGTGGCAGCATCCCCCGTGATCACGGGATCCAAGTTCAGACACTTGGCACAACTGACTCACATTTATGACAGTCGCAGTGTCCCGGGGTCTCGGGATCTCATATTTGCAACCTTCCCAGCTGGCTTCTGACGTGCAAAGTCGATGAGGGAATCCAGATTCGCTTAATAACCACCCGATTCGCTTAACAACTGCAGCAATTCGCTTAACAACCGTGGCAAAAACGTTGGTAAAATGGGGCAAAACTCCCCATTTTAGCCACAGAAATTTGAGGCTCTACCTCGGTCTTCAGCCGAGGACTAGCTGGGCTGTAATGCAAGAGGTCAGGGAGGAGGGGAGGGCTGGGGAGGGGGAAGGGAAGGGATCTAGACGAAGCAGAAACCCAGGAGGTGTAAATGATCCTTTTGGAGGCTGAAGACTTTTCCCGCACAAGGGAAGGAGAATGTTCCGTTCCCAGAGAAGTGGGGAGAGATCAAGGGGAAATGCTGAACATCTGCGGCGCAGATGCTAAAAGAGGGGGAAAGCCCCGCGCAAGAGCAGCTGCTGAGAAGGTGAGGAGATCCACAGCTGGCAACACTGCAAGAGACACAACCCACCGGCTAGGCCGGGAAAGGCCGTGCAACCCCAGGCCCGATCCTAGACTCAAACTGGAGTCCAAGATATCTCCAGCTGAGTCCACGGCTGGACAGTGAAAGGTCCAGAGAAGCCGTGGTTCGCTGACATTCACGGGTGGCTCAAGGATTCTGGGAATTGAAGTCCAAAAGTTGTAAAAGGGTCGTAGCTACCCACCCCTGACCCAGAGTCATAGGGCAGTGGGACGTGGACCGCATGCATGGGAGATACAGACCAACTAGTGAACTACTCAGCGCAGTCGCGGGATGAAAATTCAGATGCGTGGCAACTGGTTCCTATTTACGACAGTCGCAACGTCCTGGATCACACGATCCCCTTTCGCGACCTTCTGACAAGCAAAGTCAACAGGGGGAAGCCGGATTTGCTTAGCAATGTCACTAACCTAACCACTGCAGCGATTCACTTAGCAACCGCGGGAAGGGAGCTGGTCCAACGGGGCAAAGCTCGCTGAACAAATGTTTCGCTTAATCACAGAAATGTTGGGCTCGAGGGTTTGTGCCTGAGATTGGCTTTTCCGGTGGGTGGGAATGGGGCAGGCGAGTCAACATCTCTCCACAGTCTCTTAAATACCGATAAAGGAGAATATTTGTAGCTCAGGGCTGAAATGAGGGGTCCCCGGTGGTCTTTGAACTTGGTTCATTCATTTATTATTTATTTATTAAATTTTTATACCGCCCTTCTCCCAAAGGACTCAGGGCGGTGTACAGGGCAATAAATATAAAAACGAAGTACAAAAGTTAAAAAAACAATTAGATATTATGCCCGATATAAACAGTAATTAAAAACCATGTTAAAACCCCGACCCTAACCCATCAAACCAGGTTTTCTTGCAGATGTTTCTTGACCCAAACTAGGTAACATCCTCAGTGCTGGAAGGGAGTGGGGTTTGGGAGGAGGAGGAGGAGGAGGAGGAGGGGAGGAGGAGGAGAGGGAGGAGAGGGGGAGGGGGGGAGGAGAGGGGGAGGAGGAGGAGGAGGAAGAAGGAGAGGAGGAGGAGGAGGGGGAGAGGGGGAGGAAGAGGAGAGGGGGAAGAGGAGGAAGAAGAAGAAGAAGAAGAGGAGGACAACGACTATGAGGTCCTTGGTGGTCTCCGTGCTGGGTTGTTTTCTTGCAGACATTTCATGACCCAAACTAGGTAACGTCATCAGTGCTGGTCTCTTAAATAATCCAAACATTCGATCTTTCCAATTTGACCCAGTTTTTAAAATTATTATTTCCTGAAGACCATCCTTATGAAACTCCTGCCTCGCTGGCTCTCCGTGGGGAAGGTCTGAAGCCCCCTTCTCAGAACTTCCTGGGGTGGGGGGACTTCTTTCTGGCCCTGCCAGTCCCTCCGTAACCCCCGCCCCCAGAAAAAGGCAGGGCTTGACCTGGTTGGCGGGCCTGCTCTCCAAGCTGAGACCCTCCAGGGATTCTGGACGGAAGCCCCCAAGTTGCCCACGCGGGCCCAGCTGCTCAACTTACTTCCAAAACCTTGCCGGGTTTCCTCTTTGGAGCTCGGCCCTTCTGACTCCGACTCTCTCTCCGGGTGCCGGAAGTCTGGCGTGGACCCCTCCCGGCCCATTCGGCCGCCTTGAATTCCCTTTTTTACGCCTACCCCACCTGCTTCTAGACCCCCGCGGAGATTAAGGGCAGCTGGAGCTGACAGCCTCTCCGGCCCTGGCAATCTTTTCCTTACAGGCCCGGGAAATTAAACACCCGGTTGGGAGACGTGCATGCTACGGCGCTCCACTCGGCTAGATGCTCAGATGGGAATTCAAAAACGACGAGGCCCTGTCGTCCAAACATAATAAATAGATCTGCTAATTAGCTAAAATTGCTGTGTCTTAATGTGGAGGCAGAGAGCCAGCTGTGGCATGCCCGGAAGGGCTCAGGGGGCAAAAGGCTGGCCAAGGCTACAAGCCGCCATCCTCGGCTTCCACAACCACAGAAAGGCTCAAGCGGGGGGTCGTAACTTGCTCTTCCTCCCGAGTAAGCCACCGTGGTCAAAAGTCAGAGGCTTGGCCACTGGCTCGCACTTATGACGGATGCAGTCCTTCTGACAAGCAAAGTCAACGGGGGAAGCCAGGTTGCCAACTGAACGACTGCAGTGATTCGCTTAATAACTGTGGCAAGAAAGGTTGTAAAACGGGGCAACATTCTGCCTCGCTTTGCAACGCTACGTTCAGGCTGAGTGGTGGTCGTAAAGCGAGGACTCCCTGTACTCTTGTTTTTAATGTTTTTTACTCGCACGCCGCCTAGAGCAGAGGTCACGAAGCTTTCTCGGTTGGTGGACCAGAGGAAAAGGGAAGAGGAAGCATGTTACATGCGTGTGCGTGCATGCGCACAGGGCCGCGAGCATGTGTGCGCTGCAAATGGGGCAGGGCTAGTGCCCGTGCGATACTCACTAACCCTGTCCCGTTCTTTAGTGGCGCAGCGCCTCATTTCCAAGCCCCGTGGCACAGCAGCGACCGTTTTTGCACCTTGCAGCGTGGTGGCAGCGTTTTTGCACCCCAGGGTGCGGCGGCCCATTTTCGTGCCCCGAGACACAGCAGTGGCCTGGTTTTGTGCCCTGAGGCGCGGCGCACCCATTTTTGTGCCCCGTGGCGCGTAGGCATCCATTTTTGCGCCTTGCAGCATAATGGCACCCATTTTTGTACCCTGTGGCACCCGTTTTTGTGCCCTGTGGCAGCACCCATTTTTTCACCCCACGGCATGGCGGCGTCCCATTTTCGCACCGAGGCGCCGCAGTGGCGGCCTGTTTTCATGCCCTGAGGCACGGCTGAGGCCTTTTTTTGCGCCTAGCAGCACACTGGCGGCCCGTTTTTCCACCCCGCTGCGTCCTGTTTTTGCGCCCCGCAGCCGCAGCACTGTTGCAAGTGAGGGGGTGTGTGCATGCACACGTGTGCACCCTGGCCATCCTGTCCCACTGGCCTAGATTCTCTCTGTGAGCTGGATGGGCTGCTTAAAAAATTGGAAAAATAAAATGAAATAATAAATAAAATAAAATAAATAATAAAATAAAATAAATAATAAAATAAAATAAATAATAAAATAAAATAAAAAAATAAAAATAAAATCAAATATAATAAAATTAATAAAATCAAATATAATAAAATAAAAAATAAAAATAAAATCAAAATTAATAAAATCAAGTAAAATATAATAAAATAATAAAATCAAATAATAAATAAAATAAAATAATAAAATAAAATAAAACAAATAAAACAAAATTAATAAAATAACAAATAAAATAAAAATAAAATCAAATATAATAAAATTAATAAAATCAAATATAATAAAATTAATAAAATAAAAAATAAAATAAAATAAAATATAATTAATAAAATCAAGTAAAATATAATAAAATATAATAAAATAAAATAACAGAATCCCCACTCCTGAGCTGCGGGGTCCACCTACCCCAAAGTTCCACCCCGGGAAAGTGTCGGGCGTGGGGGAGGAGGGGGGGTCCGCCCTGCAGCCACAGCTGCCAGCTTTCCCCTCCGCCTGGGTGTCAGCGCACTCGGGCCCAATTGTTACCCTAATGGAAGGAAAGACTTCTGGAAATGAACTGCTTTGAGAAAAGGAGGATAAAATTAATGGGATAATTGCCGGCCGAGGCCCTGAAGAATACGCCTGCCCTCGACACGAGGGGCTTGTAATTCCTTTTCCACCGCGCCAGGCCCCCCTCCCCAAACCCTCCGATCTCGAGACTTCTCCCATCCGTCCATCCGGGCGAGCCTTCCTCCGACAGGAAATTTCATTAATGTTGGAAAATAGGAAAGGTATTAAGCGTGGATAATGAAGGCCGGAGAGCGAACGCAGCCTTTCTGTCCCATCCTCGTCTTTCTAGCCTTTGTAATGGGAGGCATGAACTCTCCCTTCAAATCCATTTCTAATCCATTTGAAATACTACAGCAAATTATCTTCCCTTCAGCCCGAAAAGCGGCCGGCCAATTTACTCCGAATAGAAGTGACAATGCCGGGGAATTTATCGCCACAACCTTGAGTACCGAAGGTTGAGGGTTGCCTCGGCCTCCAAAGAGGGGACAGGAAAGCAAATGTAAAATTATTTTTAAGTGGGGAGAGGAGGGAGAGGAGAAAAGGTAAGTCCCCCCCCCTCACCGTCAGCTGTCCAGGGATAGAAAGCGGCAGCAGCCCCAGGCAAGGCGGGTCCCAGCCCCAACGGTTCACCTGGGCAGGTGACGGGGATTCCCAGAGGGTGCCCCTTCTTTTTAAGTCCACCCTTCCTCCCCCCCCCCCGGCTATGCCAGCTTGAGAGCTGAGAAAGCCCCCTCCCCAACCAACTTTCCCAACATCTATCAGCACTCCCCAAGAAGCAAACAGCCGATGCACCAATTAAGGAGAATCTGTGCAGCTCGGCCTTGAAATGAAGGGACCTTGCTGCTCTCTGGGCTGGGTGGCTTCCTTGCAGACGTTTCGTGACCCAACTAGGGAACATCATCAGGGCTAGAAGGGAGGGGGGTTTGGGAGGAGGAGAAAGGGAGGAGGAGGAAGAGGAGGAGGAGGAAGAGGAGGAGGAGGAAGAGGAAGAAGAGGAAGGACTGTGGGGTCCTCCTTGATGCTCTCTGAGCTTGGTTGTTTTCTTGCAGACATTTCATTTATTTATTTATTTATTTATTTATTTATTTAATTCATGACCCAACTAGGTAACATCATCAGTGCTGGAAGGGAGGGGGGTTTAGGAGGAGGAGGAGGAGAAAGGGAGGAAGAAGAGGAGGAGGAGGAAGAGGAGGAGGAAGAGGAGGAGGAAGAGGAGGAGGAGGAGGAGGAAGAGGAGGAGGAGGAGGAGGAGGAGGAAAGGACTGGTCCTTGGTGCTCTCTGAGCTTGGTTGTTTCCTTGCAGATGTTTCATGACCCAACTAGGTAACATCATCAGTGTTAGAAGGGAGGGGGGTTGGGGAGGAGGAGGAGGAAGAGGAGGAGGAGGAGGAGGAGGAGGAGGAGGAGGAGGAGGAGGAGGAGGAAGAAGACTGTGTGGTCACTCATGCTCTTTGAGTTTGGTGGTTTTCTTGCAGACGTTTCATGACCCAACTAGGTAACATCATCAGTGCTAAAAGGGAGTGGGGTTTAGGAGGAGGAGGAGGAGGACGAGGAGGACTGTGGAGTCCTTGGTGCTCTCTGAGCTTAAAGGTTTTCTTGCGGATGTTTCATGACCCAACCAGGGAGCATCCTCAGTGCTAGAAGGGAGGGGGGTTTGCAGAGGGGAGGAGGAGGACAACAACAACTGTGGGGTCCCTGGTGCTCTCTGAGTTTGGCTGTTTCCTTGCAGATGTTTCATTACTAAATTATGTAACACCATCAACGCTGGAAGAGAGTGGGGCTTGGTCTCTGTTTGCACACAAGTATACATACAAGTATACTTGTTTGCAAACTTGCATACAAGTTTGATATCCTATAGATATCAAACCAACACTCCCTTCCAGCCCTGATGCCGTTACCTACTTGGCTCATGAAACGTCTGCAAGGAAAGCAGCCAACTCATGAGAGCATCAAGGACCCCACAGTCCTCTTCCTCCTCCCTCCTCTCTTCCCAATCCGCCCCGCGGACACACACACACACACACACGGCCGATGCACAGCAAGGAAGTTCAGCCGTCTTTGCATCAACCCAGAGAAATAGCTTGCTGGTGATCAACCGAGGTGTGCGGGGGTTTGTGTGTGGGTGGGTGGGTGGGTTTATTTTCTCAGGTTTGCAGCAACACCGCTTCTTCAGCGGAGCTGAGGATCCACACCAAATCACCCCCTGTAATGCAGGTGGTCCTCAACCTACGGCCACAACGGAGCCAAACATTTCTCAGTGCCAAGCAAGACACTTGTTGCGTGACGTTTGCCCCCTTTTTGCAACCTTGCTAAGGGAATCTGGCTTCCCACATTGACTTTGCTTGGTTAGAAGGTCGCAAAAGGGGATCGCCTCTCTCTCTCTCTCTCTCTCTCTCTCTCTCTCTCTCTCTCTCTCTCTCTCTCTCACACACACACACACACACACCCCGGAACCCCCAAAAATACAATAATGACTCACTTAACAAGTATGGCAAGAAAAGTCGTGGAGTAGAACTCACTTAACAAAGGTCTCACTTAGGCTCAACTGTGGCCATGAGTTGAGGACCACATATGTTACTTCTACGTAAGGGTGTAGGTCTATACATATGTTGCATCTAGTATGTTTAAATGTGTGTTGTGTATGTGTACACTTTGAGAGCAAGCAACTACATTTCATTTTTAATGTGTGCCATTGTGCCCACAGTAAAAAATGACAATAAAGGTTCTCTCTCTCTCTCTCTCTCTCTCTCTCTCATCTCTCTCTACATCTAATCTCTCTCTATCTAATCTCCATCTAATCTCTATCTATCTATCTAATCTGTCTATCTAATCTATCTAATCTCTATATATTTCTCTATCTAATCTCTCTGTCTATATCTACCTAATTATCTATCTAATCACTCTCTATATATCTAATCTATCTATCCAATTATCTATCTAATCACTCTCTCTGTATCTAATCTATCTATTTAATCTCTCTCTCTATCTAATCTCTCTCTTGCTATCTAATATCTCTCTCTAATCTCTCTCTAATCTATCTATCTATCTATCTATCTATCTATCTATCTATCTATCTATCATCTATCTATCTATCTATATAATCTCTCTCTCTCTCTTTCCCTTCCAGGAAAGGTGTTCAGCCCGGAGAGGGAAGGCACGTAGCCCCCCCCAAAAGACCCCCAGGTTAACTGCAGCCCCCTTCCGGGGGAAGCGAACCAGGCTCTGTTCAGAGACGGGGGGAGCAGTTCCCCTTCGGCAGCAACTCCGTCTCGGCCCTGAACAGGTGCAGCCGACTCAGCACTCACCCCGGGAACAGCCCTGCGCTTCAGCACAAAGCTGTCTCTGGGCGGCCATTCGGCTAATGCATCTTTCCCTCCAAAGCCTCGGAAACAGACCGGCCTCGTTCCTGCGCAATGAGCAGATCCGCCGGTGCTTTCAAAAAGGAGGGCTCTTGCCGCCTGTGGTTGCTCCCCACCGAGCATCACGCTGCCATTCCCCTCCCTCTCTCTTCCCCCCCCCCACACACTTAATCAAGTGTCTCTCAATCTCGCCCACGGGAAGACCTGCGGGCTTCAAGGCCCAGAATTCCCGGGTTCGGCCGCCAACGTGTTCGCGGGGACGGAGGTGGCCGCCGTGAGGGGGACCGGGCAGGGGCAGCCATATTGTGACGGTGGCCACCACGGCCTCGACAACCCCAAGGCTCCTAGTAGTCCGTTTGCAGGAAGGCCCTTCCTGAGCAAAGTCCTCGTGGAGGATCTCCAGAAGTTCCCCTCCTGCCGATTCTCCCCCTCTCCCACCCACCCCCCGTGCCCGTTCCTCCCCCCCCCCAACCACCACCACGGTTCAGCAAGGCCTCCATGCCTCCGGAGGCCAGTCGGAGAACCTGCTTACACCATCACTTATCGGTCAATAATCGCCAAAGTGCAGAACGGCATTTAATGGCTGGAGCAGCAAAAACAAAGGGCAAATGACCCTTAATGTCCCGTGACAGCCCCCCCCCCATGCATTGCTTCTGCAACCTCTTCATTGCCTGGGGGGGCCTCGCTGCAACCCTGGCAATTGAGGAGGAAGGGGGGGGGAGCTTCAGCCTCGGCCTCCTCTTCCTCCCGGGCAGATTGAACGGAGCAATGCAACGGGTGGAGGCAATATGGTTCCCTGGGATAGTGGGGAGCAGCTGCATTGAACACAAACCACGCAAACACACACACACACAGACACACACACGCCTATACACCTATCATCCATCCATCCCTGTCTCTGTCTGTCTGTCTATCTATCATCTATATCTCCATCTCTCTCTCTCCATCCATCCACACAAACATACATAGGTAGTCCTCGACTTACAACCTCAATTCAACCCCACATTTAGGTTGCTACGCGAGAGAATGGTTACGTGAGTTTTGTCCAGTTTGACGGCCTTCCTTGCCACGGTCGTTAAAGTGAACCCCTGCAGTTCGGTCAGTCAGTGACCCGGTCGTTCCGCAATCTGGCTGCCCTGCAGACTTGGCTTGTCAGAAGGTCAGAAAAGCGGATCACGTGACGCCCGGAGACGCTGCGAGCGTCGTAAGTATGAGCCAGCTGCCAAGTGTCCGGATTTTGATCCTGTGCTCAGAGGGGTGATGCAATGGTCGTTAGTGTGGAAAAACGGTCATAAGTCACTTTTTTCAGTACTGTTGTAACTCTGAATGGTCACTAAGTGTACTGCCGTAAGTCGAGGATTATGTGTACACACTTCAAAAAAAACAGTTACACTGAAGACAGGAGAGAAATAGAGAGAGAGGAAAAAAAGAGAGAAAAGGAGAGATGAGAGAGACAGAAGAGAGAGAGAAGAAAGAGACAGAGAAGAGAAAGAAAAAAACAGAGAGAGGAGAGAGAGAAGAGAGAGAAGAGAGAAAGGAGAGAGAGAGAGACCGAAGGGCGAGAGAAGAGAAAGAACAGAGAGAGGAAGAAGAGCGAGCGAGCGAGCAAGAGAGAGAAAGAGGAGAGAGACAGAAGAGAGAGAGGAGAAAGGAGAGAGAGAGAGAGAGGAAAGAGATATGGATGGATGATAGACAGACAGATATAGGTATACTGTATAGAGAGAGATATATTCTCTCTCTCTTTCTTTCTTTCTTTCTTTCTCTCTCTTCTATCTATCTCCAGTGCAGCTGTTTTGTTTGAGCTGTGTTATTTCGTGTGTGTGTGTGTGTGTGTGTCTGTGTGTGTGTGTGTCTGTGTGTGTGTGTCTGTGTGTCTGTGTGTGTAAATTACTGAGGACTAGAGACCCAGGTTCTTTCACAGGCCAAAGCTTTTAGTTGAAGGCCGCTGTGTATTCAGGATCGGGGGGGGGGAGGGGGAGGAGAGGGGGGGGAGGACGGTGAGCCCAGCTCTCCCAGCAGAGAGTGACCGAGTTGAAAAAAAAAGCAGTTTTTACATCCTCCCATAAAAGCCAATCGTGGCCTCCGTCACCAAAGCCGCCTCGCCTGTTCCTCGGCGGCTGCCCACCCTCGGCGCCTGGGCTTAATTTGAACCCAGGGCTGCGGGAGGCAACCCTGAATATGGCCGACTGGCCGTATTCAAACACACACACCCCGGAGGTCCGAGGGCCGGCAGCCAGCGAGGTGAGGAACCGCCTGCCAGTCTTCCTCCATCCCGGGGGTATCTCGGAGTATGGCGAGGTGGGCGGCATGAAACATTTAATAAAGAAGTAAAAAATCAATCAATCATCCATCCGGGGCAGCTGTGACGATGCGATTGAGGCTTAGCTTGTTTGCTAAATGTGGGTCTGATTAGGGTTACCTGCGCAGGTGAGGGGGCCCCTTCGCCAATCCTTGGGGTCTCTTCCGGGCTCCTCGATTCTCCGATGGGGGGGGACAGGAGGGAGAAGGCATGGGGAACACGCATACCCCGCGAAGCCCACTGCCCAGCGCTCTGCGCAGGCAGTCCTCAATTTACAACAGTTCGTTTGGCGACCGTTCAAAGTTACCACCACCACTGAAAAGCCGTTTTTTTTTCAGACTGACGACCTTTGCAAGCCATCCCCGCGGCCGCGTGACTTACATTTGGACGCTTGACCACTGACTCAGATTTATGACGGTCGCAGTGTCCTGGGGGGGGTGTCACGCGATCCCCTTTTGGTGACCCTCTGGCAAGCAAAGTCAATGGGGGGAGAACCCGGATTCGCTTAACGACCGTGTTACGGCAGGGGATTCCCTTAACAACTGTGGCAAGAAAACCGGGCCAACACTCGCCTAAGACGGGTCTCGCTTAGCAACAATAAACTTGGGGCTCAACGGCGGGTCGTAAGCCCAGGGCCACCTGCAATGACTCGCTTAGCAACGGGGGGAGGGCCAAGAAAAGTGGTCGTAAATTGGGGCGAGGCTCCTTGAAACCGCTAGCCCCGCTCCGCGGAAGGAAACGCTGGGCTGAGCGGCAAGTCGAGGACTGCCGGGTCTACGCGTCTCCATCAGGACCGGCCGCTTAAAAACGGTCAGGCCAGCTCAACTCTTGCCCGGAGAGTCGTGTATAAAAGTGATTCAGGGCCCCCCCCCCATCAAGAGCCGGGAATTGGCTCGGCTCGGCTGCCCCGTCATCACAAGAGGAGATCAGTCCGTTATTAAAGAGGGCGTGCGGGGAGGGGGGGTCAGAGGGAGGGGGAAGATCTATTTTATGGGCTCCCATCTATTCAATTGGTATTTCGATCAATGCAGGCGTTACGAGCTTCCCTTTTAAGAGCCCTAATAAACAACAAGATGGAAAATAATAATAATAAAAAAAAAATCCTCCGCAAAATGACACTTTTAAAAATCCATTTCCACCGGGCGCTTATGGCCGCTTTGCAAAGCAGGCTGGAAACCTACAAAAGGGTGTGTGGGGGGGTTTATGGGGAGGGGGGAGCAGGGGGAAGGGGTGGTAAATAGAACGGGGAGGGTGGGGGAGGGTGTGTGTGTGTATGGGGGGGGGGGGTTTCCGGAAAGTTTAAAAGTTCAGATTGCAACTCGGAAGAGCTGCGTCAGCCGGAGAGAGTCCTCGCCGCCCCCCCCTGCCCCCCCTGCTGTTTTTTCCAATTAGAGAGAGCAACTGGGGGTGACCTCCCACCCATTCCTTTTAGATGTCCCCCCCACACACACAAAATAGAAGGTGTAAAGCATTGCCGGAGTGGGAGGGTCTTTCTCCTGGAAGCTGAAAAGGAAGGAATCGAGCTTTCTTGAGCTTGCCGCTTTCTGCGAGAGCTGGATTACAACTCCCATCGCTCTCAGCCAGCCTGGCTATGTTCTGGGAGCCGAAGCCCTCAACGCAACCCGAGGAAAGGTTTCTTTCCCCCCTCCCTCCCCACTCTGGTTCTTCCGCCAAGCCCGTCAGCCTTGGATTCCTCCCGAAATCCTTTCCCCGGAGATCAGGGGGTCTTGGCCACTTTAAGGCTTGCGGACTTCAGCGGGGCTGGCTGAGGAATTCTGGGAGTTGAAGCCCACCAGCCTTAAAAGTTGGCATGTTTGGAGTGCCCGGCCGGAGACTTTTCCATTTGGGAAGTCGCCCCCGCTCCCTACGCAAGCTTCCGGGCCTCGCAACTCACCACCTTTCCGTCAAGATCTGCCCTCCAACTGATTCAGCCCTGCTTCGCTTGGATGGCAGCCTGCCATAAAATGCGGGGAGGGGGGAGAGAAAGAAATGGGAGGGATAGGGAGGGGGGAGGGGAACGACAGGAAGCAGGGGTGCCACCCAGAGACAACGGTGGAGTGATCCGAGGACACCAGCCTGGGAATGCGGAGCGCCCGTCCAAAGAGGCGCCGAAGTGTGGAGCTCTTACAAACACCTAGCGCTTAAGACTTATACATCGCTTCGCTTCGCGGTGCTTTTACAGCCCCTCTCTAAGCGGTTTATAGAGTCAGCATCTTCCGCCCCCCCACCCCCTCCGACAATCTGGGTCCTCATCTGACCGACCTCGGAAGGACGGAAAGGCTGAGTCGATTTTGACCCGGTCGGGATCGAACTGCTGACAGTGTGAGCAGATTTAGCCTGCAATACCTCATTCTAACCACTGGGCTCTAGCACCTAATTTGAACCTTATTGGACACCACCAAGATAACTGGAGGGGGGGAGGGCTTGGGCAAAGGGAAATTACCGGGGTTCAGCGGAAATCCTCAGATCTGGCTTCGCTTACACTGTAACCACTTGGCTTAAGTAAAAGTACCCCTTTCGCTACAAATGGAGTTTTTTTTGGGGGGGGTCTTCCTTTCCTGAGTGCCCAAACTGGGACAGGCCTGACATTTTCTAGATCCCAGTTGCCTGCACCCCAAATGTTGTAGTCGTTAGAAAGTCAAATTCGTAAAAGCCCCACCACAACCTTGGATGGGGACCTCACGCTCTGGTGCGGGGGTGTCACACACGCAACGTCACGCGACGTTGACGTATGCGACGCATCGCGACTTTTTTCCCCCACTGCCGGCGATGGGGCGGGGCGCGGTTTGGCCATGACGCATCCAGCCCACGGGCCGGCAGTTCGACACCCCTGCTCTAGTGAGTCAGCCAAGGAGCTCCCTGAACACAATCCGCGCGACCCCTTGAGGGCCAATTTCGGTAGCTCCTGCCCGAGGATGCCGCGTATCTTCTCTGAGTCATCCTTCCCTCTGAGAGGAAGGAGAGGGAGGAAGAGAGGGAGACAGAGGAAGAGGGAGGGAGAGGGAGGGAGGCAGAGAGGGGAAAGGGGGAGAAAGGGAGGGAGAGGGAGACAGAGGAGGGAGAGGGAGAGGGAAAGGGGAGAGAGGAAGGAGAGGGACGGAGACAGGGAGACAGAGGAAGAGAGAGGGAGGGGGAGGGGGAGGGAGGGAGGCAGAGAGGGGAAAGGGGAGAGAGGGAAGGAGAGAGGGAGACAGAGGGAGGGAGAGGGAGAGGGGAAAGGGGGAGAGAGGGAAGGAGAGGGACGGAGACAGGGAGACAGAGGAAGAGAGAGGGAGGGGGAGGGGGAGGGAGGGAGGCAGAGAGGGGAAAGGGGGAGAGAGGGAAGGAGAGGGAGGAAGAGAAAGAGACAGAGGAAGAGAGAGGGAGAGGGAGAGGAGGAAGGGAAGGAGAGGGAGGGAGACAATGGAAGGGAGAGGGAAAGGGAAGAGAGAGGGAAGGACTGGGTGACAAAGGGAGAGAGGGAGGGAGGAGGAAGAGAGAGGGAGAGAAAGAGAGGGAGCAAGAGGGAGGAGAGGGAGGAGGAGAAGGAAGCACTCTTGTAGACAACTCGAAGAGATGCAATCGATGGTTCTTGGCTGCATCCCATCTCGCTCACTCAATTAGTGTTGGGCAACTCTCAGCCAGGCAGGGAGGAGGGTCAAGCGGGCAATTAGCCTTGAGCCCTTCTGCAGTCACAAGAAGCATAAGCCTGGCACACGCACACACACGCACACACACCATGAAACCTCATTTGGACATTCCCAAGGGAACGCAAGCAGCTGAAGGAGATTCTTGTAATATAGACAGAACACAATAAAGATGCTGGCCTGGACTCTTTCACGAGTGGGCCTGGTTGCTCACGCTGGCCAGCTAACGGAACAGAGTTGGGAGGGACCTTAGAGGTCTTCAATCCAACCCCAACCCCCTGCAGGAAAGCTTACGCCATTTCAGACACATGCTGGTCCAATCTTGTCTCAGCAGAAGACTTTTGCTAATGGAGGCTGCCATCTGCAGCATCATGAAAAGAAGTCCCTCCTTATCCTTCAGGACACAGGCAGAAGGTCAAAGGGGCAGGCAACTAGGAGAGAGACCCACTAAAGAGCCAGTTCCTCCTCATCACGATGGGCCAACCTCTCCAGATAGGTCTGAAAGGTGCTTTTTCCATTGGCGACTGGGTTGTCTTCTTCTTCTTCTTCTTCTTCTTCTTCTTCTTCTTCTTCTTCTTCTTCTTCTTCTTCTTCTTCTTCTTCTTCTTCTTCTTCTTTTTCTTCTTCTTCTTCCTCTTCTTCTTCTTCCTCCTCCTCTTCTTCTTCCTCCTCCTCCTCTTCTTCTTCCTCCTCTTCTTCCTCTTCCTCCTCCTCCTCCTCTTCTTCTTCCTCTTCCTCCTCTTCTTCTTCCTCTTCCTCCTCCTCCTCCTCCTCTTCTTC
>NC_139516.1:210797745-210805461 GCF_947247035.1 Vipera ursinii | reverse complement strand
AGCCATTTGTATGAAATGGTAGAGGGTTTCCTGCCTGAGCAGGGGGTTGGACTAGATGACCTCCAAGGTCCCTTCCAACTATTCTATTCTATTCTATTCTATTCTATTCTATTCTATTCTATTCTATTCTATTCTATTCTATTCTATTCCATTCCATTCCATTCCTTTCCATTCCATATTTTCTATTCCTACTCTATTCTACTCTATTCCAGTCCAGTCCAGTCCAGTCCAGTCTAGTCTATTCTTATTCTATTCTATTTCACTTTACCTGTTAAATTTATTTGCCATTCGTCTCATTTCGAAAAGACTCCGGATGGCTTTCAGCATAGAACCATTAACAGCATCAGAAATAAATATTTCTAACCTTAAATCTGACTGCCCCCCACTCTACCCTCATGGGGGGGGGGCAAGTGGGGCATCCACAGGGCAGGAAGGGGCCTGTTTAACCTCCAAATAAGCAGTCAGGCCTGGAAGCCCCAGCCAAGCTGTCAGATGCGTGCGGGTTGCATCCCCGGGACCCCCTCGCCTGCCCTACCCTCGGCCGAGCCCATTTATTAGGATGATGGAAGCCGAGGAATCTAAAAATTGCACTCCTTCCTTAATGAGCAGCCGAAGGGATCGGTAAGCATAATTTCAGAGGCGAGTAATATTTTATATAATCGCCGAGCGGTTCAAATTGAAACCCCCCCCCCACTGAATCAATATTTACTGCGTCGAAACGAAATGAATAGTAATAAGTCACTAAGCTCCCTGTCCTGTTTCATAAAATAAAATAAAATAAAAATTATAAAAATGAGCACAGGCACAAGGAGACCCATCGCATTAACTTTTACAGCACTCGGGGAGTCGTAACCGACCGTTCTCATAAAATCAAACTTCCAAAAAACAAAAAAACAAAACCCTGTACCAGGCAAGCTTCTGAGGTTCAGCGGGGCGTGAAGACGGGCGGCTGGCGAGGGGGGTGTGTGTCCTGCTCCGAAAGGCCGAGGAAGAGCCAGCCACTCCTGGAAAACCTAGGAACGGAGGCCGTGGCATTCGCGGAAAGGTGTGCAAAGCTGAGCAACCAGCACAGATCCGGCACAGGTGGTCCTCGGCTTACGAACAGGGTTGACCGCCAAAAGGTCAGTTGCTAAGCGAAGGTTGCAAAAGGGAATAGAATGGAATGGAATGGAACAGAACGGAACAGAACAGAACAGAAAGGAACGGAATGGAATGGAATCAAATAGAATAGAAAATATGAAATGGAATGGAATGGAATGGAATAGAAAATATGGAATGGAATGATAATAGAATAGAATAGAATAGAATAGAATAGAATAGAATAGAATAGAATAGAATAGAATAGAATAGAATAGAATAGAATAGAATGGAATGGAATGGAATGGAATGGAATGGAATGGAATGGAATGGAATGGAATGGAATAGAAAATATTAAATGGGATGGGATGGGATGGGATGGAATGAAATGGAATAGAATAGAATGGAATAGAATAATCTTTATTGTCATTGTGAAATTAAGTGCTGTCCACAGTGAAATTAAGTGCTGTCCACAGTGCACACTGCGCACAAGTGAAAACCACAAGTAAAAACATACATTATATACACACATCCTTCACATTCGGGACACTGCAGCCGTCCTTAATATCATGTGAGTACGTATGAGGATGCCGCAATGGTGGTAAGTCTGTAAAACGGTCATAAGCCACCTTTTTCACTGCCATTGTCACTTTGGACAGTCATTAAACCAATTTATTTTTATTTATTTGGAAAATTTATATAGCCGCCTACACTCACAGCAACTCTAGGCAGCTTACAAAGAATAAAAACACAGCATAGAAAAACATTAAAAACTCCAGTTCAAATTCAAAAAAAGTCATTAAGTCGAGGACTATCTGTACGGGAACGTCTGTGCAAGCGAGCTGGAGGAATCAGAATTTGATTTCAACAGAACCACAGAACCACAGAGCTGGAAGGGACCCTGGAGGTCTTCTAGTCCCATCCCCTGCTGACGCAGGACACCCAAGATTATTCCAAACAAATCGCTGTCCAAATCAGACCAATGATTGTCTGATGTCAGCCTACCAAGAGCGAAGGTGACCAACCTGGCAGTAAAAAATACAAATTTGGGTGAGACATTTTTCAGCTCATACTTCCTCACTTTGGAATGAAGGGTGGGGGGGAGGAAGGATGGCATCCATCCAAATTCCAGAGGGGTGTGTGTGTGTGTGTGTGTGTGTGTGTGTGTGTGTGTGTGAAATCCAGTGGGACATTCCAGAGCCGAATGCCAATTTCCACAGCCCTCCCAGCCCCAGTCCCATCATTTGAAAATGGCAAATCTGGGGTCCCTCAGACCGGGAAAGTCTTTTTTCTCGGGCGCCTCTCATCCTAAGAAATAATAATTATCATCATCATGGAAAACTTCACTGCCCTGTTGATAAATTTAAGTAGCCTTCGCCCATATTTCAAGGAATGCTACAGGACGGAACGCCTTAAGCAGACAAAGCTATAAAACCTTTGCATATGCATGTATGTATGTATGTATGTATGTATGTATGTATGTATGTATGTCCCGGAGACGCTTCCTGCACGAAACCTGGTTTGTTTCATCAGGGCGCGAGCGAGCAGAGAAGGAAAAGGCAGCTTCCTCCAAACCCGTCTTCCATCCAGCCGTCCTTGCCATCTAGCAGGCAACCCAGTGATGGGGGAGAGGTGGGGGAAACCGGAAGCCTTTCCCCTCCGGAGGTCAGCCGGCCGGGCCCTCTTTTTTTTTTTTAATTGAAAAGTTTTAAAATACATTTTTGAATACAAAAAAGAGGGGGGGAAACCCCCCCTCCTCCCCCTCCCCAACCCCTCCCTCCCCTCCCCTCCCCCCCTCCCCGACTTCCCAGAGCTGAATACGGGGTATAAGAATACAAACAAACATAATCTAAAATATGCTAACAACAAGAATAAAACATTAAAATCTATCGCACTTTAACTCTCCATCGTCCGAGCCCTCTTGTCTTCCCAATTCTCTTTCCTTCCCCCTCGCTATGATTAACCAACAACTATCAAAGGGAATCTTTGTAGCTCAGGGTTGCAATGAGGCGATGTTTCATGACCCAATTATATAACATCGTCAATACTAGAAGGGAGTGGGTTTGCGAGGAGGAGGAGGAGGAGGAGGAGGAGGAGGAGGAGGAGGAGGAGGAGGAGGAGAACTGTGGTTTTCTTGCAGACGTTTCATGACCCAACTAGGGACATCATCAGTGCTTACTAAGGTCTAACATCATTAGACCTTACCTAATTTGGGTAATGAAATGTCTACAAGAAAACAACCAAGCTCAGAGGGCACCATGTTCTTATAGGGCTTTCAGAATGGTAATTGCTTCTATATTTACCTGGATTGCCTGGTAGATGGCAATGACAGCCAGGGAAGGGGAGGGCAGGGAAGGGACGGGGAGGGAGGGGAGGGGAGGGGAGGGAAGAGAGAGGGAGGGAAGGGGGAAGAGAAGAGAAGAGAAGAGAAGAGAAGAGAAGAGAAGAGAAGAGAAGAGAAGAGAAGAGAAGAGAAGAGAAGAGAAGAGAAGAGAAGAGAAGAGGGAGGGGCTCCAGGTCAATCTTTCTCTGGCTGTTCTTTCTCTCTCCCTCGCTCCCAAGGGAGAAAGCGCCAAGGGGCTTCTGCACAGGGCAGGGGCAAGGCCCAGCGCCAGGGGCTCCCAGCCGGAGGGTCCATTGCCCCCCCACTTCCCGGCCAGCCCCCCCCCCCCGTGTGCCTACGTCTCCCGCGAGGGAGAAACAGGTGGACTCCGGGAGAGAAGGGGCGGTGGGCTTCAGCCCGGAAGGGGAAGCTTAGTGCAGCGAAAGCCAAGGCCAGGCCTTTGCCCAAGGCAGCCAGCCCCCTTCCTGCCCCGGGATCAGGGACCCCTTCCTGGGCAGCCCAGATGCCGGCAACATCTGGGGCCAGCTGCCAGAGAGAGCCCTTCCGCTCGAGAGCAGCTGGCAACGTTGATGCCAGAATTCCCTAGGGCCGGAGGAGGAATTCTGGGAGTCCACAAGTCTGAAAAGTGGCCGAGTTTGGGGACCGACAGGAAGCTAGCCAAGCCGTTTTCCCGGGAGGGGGGGGCGGGAAGAGAGGCAGGGGGAAAAAAAGAGGCTTTTTCTCTCTACTTCTCCGAAGATACTTAGGCACGCCGAGCCCCAGGAGGAGGAAGGGAAAGGGAAAAAAGAAAAAAAAAAGTTTGGAGAGCATCAAACATCCGGCCAACTAAATAACCCGTAATTGTTTCCCCAGGTGCGCGAGTGACAGTTTTTATTTTTAATAGGATCGATTTTTTTTAAAAAAAATGGCACTCCTCCATTAACCAAAATTAAAAAAGAAAAAGAAAAAAGAAAACCCCATTATTCTTAAGTATTTTCATATGCATTTAAAGCTGCTCGTTAACCTCTCAGTCCCGGCTTTCTTTGGTTTTCATTCGTTCCTCCAAAGTAGAGCTCAATTACTGTAGCTGCTCCCCTGGAGGACCAGGAAACTCGGCTGCAACTGCCACCTGGCCCCCTCCCCAAATCCTCGGAAGACCCCCTAGGTGCGCGCGCACGCACACACACACACGCTTCAGACCCACAAGTGCCCCTGTGAGAGAGGCAGTGCGCCGGGCTGGGCTTTGGAAAAGCTGAGCGGCAGGATTTGAACTACGGTCTGGGCACTGAACGGCCAAAACTATTTAATAACAACAAGAATAATAAAGTTGGGAGGGACCTTGGAGGTCATCTAGTCCAACCCCCTACTCAGGCAGGAAACCCTATTCCATTTCGGACCAATGGCTGTCCAGTCACTGGTTTTTAATTTCCTGTAAACCGCCCTGAGTCCTCAGGGAAAGGGCGGTATATAAATGTAATAAAATAAATAAATAAAATAAATAAATAAATAAATTCACCGCTTCTGGAGGGAAGTTGTTCCACTGGTTAGTTGTTCTCACTGTCAGGAAGTTTCTCCTTAGTTCTAGGTTGCTTCTCTCCTTGGTGAATTGACCCATCACCACACCCCTCACAAGACCCTCACCTGACGTGACCCACACCTGGCCCCTCATAAGACCCTCACCTGAGGTGACCCACACCTGACCCCTCACAAGACCCTCACCTGATGTGACCCTCACCTGACCCCTCACAAGACCCTCACCTGACGTGACCCACACCTGGCTCCTCATAAGACCCTCACCTGAGGTGACCCACACCTGACCCCTCACAAGACCCTCACCTGACGTGACCCTCACCTGACCCCTCACAAGACCCTCACCTGACGTGACCCACACCTGGCCCCTCATAAGACCCTCACCTGAGGTGACCCACACCTGACCCCTCACAAGACCCTCACCTGACGTGACCCTCACCTGACCCCTCACAAGACCCTCACCTGACATGACCCACACCTGACCCCTCACAAGACCCTCACCTGACGTGACCCTCACCTGACCCCTCACAAGACCCTCACCTGACATGACCCACACCTGACCCCTCACAAGACCTTCACCTGAGGTGACCCACACCTGACCCCTCACCACCCTTCACAAGACCCTCACTTGACGGGACCCTCCCATCATCAAAGACCACACCTGAAGCCCTTGTCAAGAGGAGATCACCCCCTAAGGTCCGCTGAAGAGTTTCATTACCCAGCCTGGTCCCGAGACGTTCGGCAACCAGCCCACCGGCTCGGAGAACGACCCTCGGCCGCCTCCTCCTCCAGACGGGCTCCAGAGATTTGCCCCTACCGCAAATCGGCCGCAGACCCTTTTGCGGGGGGGGGGGTGTCCGTTCCTCCGGAGGGTCTCCAGCGATCAAATCAAGGCAGATAATTATCCGCAGCGCTGGGCCTTTGGCGGCCAGAAAACCCTCCTTCGCTCACGGATTTACCCCGTCCGTTTTTACGCCCGCCCGGCTCCCCCAGGAGCCAAACAAGCCGCAATGAATTGAAATGAGCCCGGCGAATCAATCACGGACCAACGAGGAAAATTAAACGAAGGTGAATAGTCCGTTCAAAGAGCAGATGTCAACTTCAAAACATTAAAATACAGACTCCCCCCGCCCAAAAAAAATGGGTTTTTTTTTTGGCGCGTCAGGAAATGAAAAAAGAAGAAATACACCAGCAAAACAAACCTTGTGCAAGACGACACAAAGAGGAAAAAAACAAAGCAAGCACCCACGTAAATTGTGTGTCCCCCCCCTTCCAGAGTTGAATACCGATAAATACAGATCAAAAATAATTTAATTTAATTTAATTTAATAATATTTCTATACCGCCCTTCTCCCGAAGGACTCAGGGCGGTGAACAGGGCAAGAATAAAAATACAAAATTACAAAAGTTAAAACAAGATTAAATAAATGCCCATATTAAAATACATCTTTTAAAAAAACCCCAGTAAAAATAAGAATTCCCAAAGCTTTCTGAAGCCCGGGCCGGGGGGGGGGGGGGAGAGGAGACTGTTCAAAAGATGAGTACAAGAAGTCCTCGGCTTACGACAGTTCGTTTAGCGACCGTTCAAAGTAACAAAGGTGACTTAGGACCGTTTTTCACCCTTACGATCTTTGCAGCCACCCCCAGGGTCAGCCAAATTCAGCCGCTCAGCAACTGGCTCGTACTCATGAGGGGGGTCGCAGCGTCCCGGGGTCACGCGACAAACACCCCCACCCCAGCCCCTTCCGACAAGCAAAGAGGTGGTGAGTTCTAGTTCTGCCTTAGGTAGGAAAGCCGTCGGGGCGACTTTGGGCCAATCACCAGGAGACTTGTGAGTTCTAGTCCCGCCTTAGGCATGAGAGCGAGCTGGGTGACTCTGGGCCAGTCCCATTCTCTGTGCTCAGCCCACCTCATAGGGCTGTTGTGGTGGGGAAAATAGGAGGAGGAAAAGGTATTAGATATGTTTGTTATCTAGAGTTGTTTATAAAAATAATAAAGCCCAGAAACATACAAAAAACAACAACCAGGACACTTATGCAGACCAGATTTCTGAAAACTAGGGTCTTCCAGACAGTCTGATTCAGGCTCTATTGATTGATTGATGGATTGATTGATTGATTGAGTGAGTGAGTGAGTGAAATGGTCTAGGCAGGGTCTCCTGCCTGAAGCAGGGGGTTGGACTAGATGACCTCCAAGGTCCCTTCCAACTTTATTATTCTTGTTTTTGTTTTTGTCGTTGTTATTGATCATCGCACCTATGACTATTGGTACTACCCTTGCTTGCCTTTGCCACAGTCTATTTCTATTTCTATTTGTGGGTCTTTGTTGTTGTTGTTGTTGATCATCGCACAGTCAGCCAGATGTTCAGACTGGATTTGGCATTTTTGCCTACCTATGGAGTCCTTTCCAAGGACCTGGGATAGGCAGATGTGGATGTTTGATGGTATCACAGATATCGTCACAGGATGGAAGCAGTTCCCAGTAAGGCCGCCTTTGGCAATTGACTGATGGCGAATTTGTCAATGCCGATGATGGTGCTCAAGTGGCGCTCCAGTTGTTTTGGGATTGCACCCAAGGCGCCTATGACTATTGGTACCACCCTTGCTTGCCTTTGCCACAGTCTTTCTATTTCTATTTGTAGGTCTTTGTTGTTGTTGTTGTTGTTGTTATAACTTTTATT
Organism: Vipera ursinii; assembly: GCF_947247035.1. NCBI lineage: Eukaryota > Metazoa > Chordata > Lepidosauria > Squamata > Viperidae > Vipera > Vipera ursinii. The sequence continues at coordinate 210,797,851 of NC_139516.1, read as the reverse complement.
CATAAAACATTAAACTCAAGTCAACTGAACACTCAGATTGACTGGCGCTAATGGTTGACACGGGCTGCTGCCAGCATCCTAGGTATCAACCAGGTATCTCCTTAAA
>NC_139516.1:210750245-210792745 GCF_947247035.1 Vipera ursinii | reverse complement strand
GCCCTCTGAGGCCTAGAATGGACTTCCGGAAGTGGCATCCATGCACTTCCGGTGGGCCGTTCTAGGCCTGGGAGGCCTCCTTCAACCGTCTGAGGCCTAGAATGGACTTCCGGAAGTGGCATCCATGCACTTCCGGTGGGCCGTTCTAGGCCTGGGATGCCTCCTTCAACCCTCTGAGGCCTAGAATGGACTTCCGGAAGTGGCATCCATGCACTTCCAGTGGGCCATTCTAGGCCTGGGAGGCCTCCTTCAACCCTCTGAGGCCTAGAATGGACTTCCGGAAGTGGCATCCATGCACTTCCGGCGGGCCATTCTAATAATAATAATAATAATAATAATAATAAACCTTTATTGTCAAAGTACAACGTGTGTACACTGGGAGGCCTCCTTTGCCCTCTGAGGCCTAGAATGGACTTCCGGAAGTGGCATCCGTGCACCTCCGGCGGACCATTCTAGGCCTGGGAGGCCTCCTTCAGCCCTCTGAGGCCTAGAACGGACTTCCAGACGTGGCATCCATGCACTTCCGGCGGGCCGTTCTAGGCCTGGGAGGCCTCCTTCAGCCCTCTGAGGCCTAGAATGGACTTCCGGAAGTGGCATCCATGCACTTCCGGTGGGCCGTTCTAGGCCTGGGAGGCCTCCTTCAGCCCTCTGAGGCCTAGAATGGACTTCCGGAAGTGGCATCCATGCACTTACGGTGGGCCGTTCTAGGCCTGGGAGGCCTCCTTCAACCGTCTGAGGCCTAGAATGGACTTCCGGAAGTGGCATCCATGCACTTCCGGTGGGCCGTTCTAGGCCTGGGAGGCCTCCTTCAACCCTCTGAGGCCTAGAATGGACTTCCGGAAGTGGCATCCATGCACTTCTGGTGGGCCGTTCTAGGCCTGGGAGGCCTCCTTCAGCCCTCTGAGGCCTAGAATGGACTTCTGGAAGTGGCATCCATGCACTTCCGGTGGGCCATTGTAGGCCTGGGAGGCCTCCTTCAGCCCTCTGAGGCCTAGAATGGACTTCCGGAAGTGGCATCCATGCACTTCCAGTAGACCATTCTAGGCCTGGGAGGCCTCCTTCAACCCTCTGAGGCCTAGAATGGACTTCCGGAAGTGGCATCCATGCACTTCTGGCGGGCCATTCTAATAATAATAATAATAATAATAAACCTTTATTGTCAAAGTACAACATGTGTACACTGGGAGGCCTCCTTTGCCCTCTGAGGCCTAGAATGGACTTCCGGAAGTGGCATCCATGCACTTCCGGCGGGCCATTCTAGGCCTGGGAGGCCTCCTTCAGCCCTCTGAGGCCTAGAATGGACTTCCGGAAGTGGCATCCATGCACTTCCAGTGGGCCATTGTAGGCCTGGGAGGCCTCCTTCAACCCTCTGAGGCCTAGAATGGACTTCCGGAAGTGGCATCCATGCACTTCCGGCGGGCCATTCTAATAATAATAATAATAATAAACCTTTATTGTCAAAGTACAACATGTGTACACTGGGAGGCCTCCTTTGCCCTCTGAGGCCTAGAATGGACTTCCGGAAGTGGCATCCATGCACTTCCGGCGGGCCATTCTAGGCCTGGGAGGCCTCCTTCAGCCCTCTGAGGCCTAGAATGGACTTCCGGAAGTGGCATCCATGCACTTCCGGCGGGCCATTCTAGGCCTGGGAGGCCTCCTTCAGCCCTCTGAGGCCTAGAATGGACTTCCGGAAGTGGCATCCATGCACTTCCGGCGGGCCATTCTAGGCCTGGGAGGCCTCCTTCAGCCCTCTGAGGCCTAGAATGGACTTCCGGAAGTGGCATCCATGCACTTCCGGCGGGCCATTCTAGGCCTGGGAGGCCTCCTTCAGCCCTCTGAGGCCTAGAATGGACTTCCGGAAGTGGCATCCATGCACTTCCGGTGGGCCGTTCTAGGCCTGGGAGGCCTCCTTCAGCCCTCTGAGGCCTAGAATGGACTTCCGGAAGTGGCATCCATGCACTTCCGGCGGGCCATTCTAGGCCTGGGAGGCCTCCTTCAGCCCTCTGAGGCCTAGAATGGACTTCCGGAAGTACTGTGCATTCAGTCGGTTCTCTGAACTCAGCAAAATTTAGCTACCTGCTCTGCCAAACTGTTGCGAACTGCTGAAACCCACCACTGTGCATTGCCCTGTGGGTGTTCATGAATTTCATGAAAATGTGTACTAAAATATACTTTAAAGGGCCAAACAGGTTTGGTTCCTCCCTTTAAAGTATATTCTAATACAGGCTGTCCTTGACTTACAACCATTCGTTTAGTGACTGTTCCAAGTGACAATGGCACGGGGAAAAAAGCAACCAATGACCATTTTTCACACTTATGACCGTTGCAGCGTCCCTAGGGTCCCATGATCGAAATTGGGATGCTTGGCAACTGACTCATATTTATGACGGTCGCAGGGTCCCGTGATGGCCTTTCGCGACCTTCTGACCAGCAAAGGCAACGTGGAAGGTGGATTCACTTTAGAACTGTGTATCTAACTTCACAACTGTAGTGTTTCGCTTATCAATGGTGGCGAGAAAGGTTGTAAACGGGGCAAAGTTCGTCTAGCATCTCTCTTGCTCAACCATAGAATTTTGGTGGGGGGCTCAATTGTGGCCGTAAGTCGAGGACTGCCTGTACCCATTGTGTGAAGGCAGCCATTTCCCATCTTTGTATCACAAGGAAAAGACTCCTCAGGAAGCTTATATACATATATGCATCATCATCATCACCACCACCATTATCATCATCATCATCATCATTATTGGAGGTGGTTACCCTTTGCGAGGTATATGCAATGAAATCTCATTTTAATGTATTAATATACATTTAAAGTGACATTGGTATTCTATTCTGTTCTGTTCTATTCTATTCTACTTTCTGTTCTGTTCTATTCTATTCTTCATTTATTCTATTCTTCATGTATTCTTCATGTGACCTATAAAGCCCTACATGGCTTGGGTCCGGGATATTTGAGGGAACACCTGCTGCCAGCATCAAGCTCCCTTCGCCCAGTGCGTTCCCACAGGGAGGGTCTTCTCAGGGTGCCACCGGTTAAAAGATTGCCGGCGGGTAACACCCAGGGGTAGGGTCTTCTCAGTGGGGGCGCCTGCCCTGTGGAGCCAGCTGCCCATGGAGCTTAGGACTGCCCCCGACCTCCGTTCATTCTGCCGGGGCCTGAAGACCTGGCTCTTCGAGCTCTCTGGCCCAGGCTGAGGATTAATTTATTTTAATTGGGGTTTTATTTATACAGGGATAAATTTAATCTTTTTTAAACTTGGTTTTTTAACTTTTGTATTTTTGGTTTTTAATTACCCTGTAAACCGCCCTGAGTCCTCCGGGAAAGGGCGGTATATAAATGTAATAAAATAAAATAAATAAATAAAATTCTATTCTTCATTCATTCATTCTATTCTTCATTTATTCTATACTATACTATTCTATTCTGTATTTCTATTCTATTCTGTTCTTCATCTACCCTATCCTATCCTACCCTACCCTACCCTATCCATTTTCTTTTCTACTCTACTCTACTCTATTCTAATTCTACCCCAATCTACCCTACCCTACCTACAGTCTGCTCTGCATTCACATCCTGGCTGCATGATGGCTCTGCAAAGGTTACCTGGACAATGAAAGTCTCCTGGCCTTCCAGCAGTGAGCCGGCCCGGCCCCGGGGGCTGCAGAAATCAAGGGAGACCCCGCCGACTTCTTCACCAGCCTGTAGCGAGTATTGACTACTCGGTGGGGCACCGGACTGGTGACCAGGAGGAAGCTGGGACCTGCAGGAGAAAGACACGCCGGCTTGAGAAATCGGAGCAGCCCAAAAACCGGACCGTCACAGTTTGCACTGAGCCGCTCTTTGGGGAACCCTGGGTTCTGCTTGAGGAATCCTGGGAGTTGAAGTCTACGGATCTTGGAGTTCCAAAGGCTGAGAAACCCTGACCTAGCTCAACTCCGGAGAAAGCCGCTGCTATGGCCGTCTCCCCTTTCTGGAGCGCCAGAGACCTGTTCAACTTCCCAAATGCAAGTCTTCGTTGGCCTGAACATCCATGCAAGGCTCCAAATACTCCAGTGTTTTGTTTTGTTTTATAAGCTTAACATCATGCCTGACCAAAAAAGTAATACATCAACCCAACTAGGTAACATCAAGTGCGGGAAGGTGCAAGCCCAACTCCCTACTGGCACTGAGGACGTTCCCTGGTTGGGTCACGAAACGTCTGCAAGAAAACCGCCCAGCTCAGAGGGCACGAGGGAGCCCGGAGTTCAACCCCGAGCTACGAAAATTCCCTTCTCTCCGTCTGTGTTTTCTGGAAGGAGCCTTTGGGCCAGGAGCGATAAGAGGGACAAAGGGGGTTCTCGAGTGGCGGGCAGGGACACGGATCTCCCCCCCCCAAGGACACGCGTGCAGGGAGGGAAGCGGGACGGGCTCTGCGCCGGGGAAGCCGTTCTTTCAGAGGCTCGTTACAGCAACTACGGAAGGAGCTTCTGACGCTCTTTAATTAACTCATTAACTCGGCTATCAAATGACACTGGCAGTCCCAATATGGGGAATCCTTGACTTATGGCTACAAGCCGGCCCAAATTTCCGTTGCTAAGTGAGGCAGTTGTTAAGTAAGGTTTTGCTCCGTTTAGCGACCTTCCCTGCCACCTTTGCTAGGAGAATCACAGCAGCTGTTAAGTTAGGACACACGGTTGTTAAGTGAATCTGGCTTCCCCCCCCCCGTTGACTTTGCTTGTCCAAAGGTCGCAAAAGGGGATCACAGGAGCCCCCCCTCCCCCCGGGGACACGGCAACCGTCGTAAGTATGAGATAACTGCCGAGTGTCTAAATTTTGATCACACGACCAGGCGGGTGCTAACAACGGTCGTAAGTCTGGAAAACGGTCACAAGTCACTTTGTTCAGTCCCATTGTACCTGTGAATGGTCAGTAAATGAACAGTTGTATGTCGAGGACGACCTGTATTGTTTGTGGTTGGTTTTTTTGTGCGTCCCCTGAATGTTAATAGATCCTTCCTCCCTTCGGATGCACTGCACATGCATTTAGAAAGTTTATCTCAGAGGCTCCCAAAACAGATTTATGTATTTAATCATTTCCCCTTTCACAATATTTTGCCAGGTGATCTACACACCGGGTTTTTTTCTGCTGAGGGTTGCCTGCAATTAAGAGCTAAAGGCCGGATTCTGGCCCGTTTCTGCTCTTGCTAAGCCGGCCACTCATACACACACCCCCACAGCTTTTAAGGAATGCATCTAATTGCCTGACTTTTATAACACACCGCTATAACTGCCCAGGTAATTAAAGCTGACACTTCCATGCTGAGAGTTAAGTCTGCAGGTTTTGCCGGGGATCTGGAAAGTTGACCCAAGCCCTGCCCCCCCTATCCTTTGGGAATCCTCACTTGAAATGATTGAAAGGTGGAAAAGTGGGGGAGGGGGGAGAGCTGTATATTTCTGTTTTTTTAAAAAAAAATATTCCCTGCCAATTACATCAGACCACTTCTAAGAGAAAAATAAGGGGAATCTATCATGGGTGGCACCACCACAGGAAGATGGCAGAAGAACAGAGTTGGAAAGGGACCTTAGAGGTCATCTAGCCCAGGGCTTTTCAACCTTTTCACCCATTGTACCACTTTTAGGATGCGGCAAAGTCCGAGGACCACCAGTCGCCTAGTAAGGAGTCAAAAACTTGATGATCCAAAAAAAAAGGAAAAAAAGTGATGAAGTACAGGTAGTCCTCGACTTACGACAGTTCGCTTAGCGACTGTTTGAAGTTACAATGGCACTGAAAAAAGTGGCCCCCAAGCCACAGCCGAGCAAGAAACCTGCCTGCCTGCCCGGCGGCATTCTTCCTCCTGTCCGAGGTTTTCATTGTTGTGAGCATTTCTGTTGAGGATTGGCAGCGGGAGTGGATGGGGGGTGTTTGGTTTTTATTCCTCGTCTGCTGGGTGGTTGCAGCAGGTTTTGGTCACTTCACATGACCCTGGGACTCTGACCGTCATAAATATGAATCAGTTGCCAAGCATCTGAAGGTAAATCGCAAGACCCTGGAGATGCTGCAACATTCCAGCTGATCGGCGCTTCTTCCAGGCTCAGCAGCAGCGCCAGGATTAGTGCCGAGCTCCAGCTGGATCCTGGTGCCGATCCTGGCGCTTCCGCTGAGCCCTGACAGCCCTGCAGCTCCAGCCGTCTCTCGCTCAGGCTTGTGCGGTGCTGCCACCGGTTCAGCTCATTCCCCTCCCCTACTACCCCTTTTCTAGGATGGCTGTGTACCACCTGCCAGGTGCCCATGTACCACAGGTGGTACCCGTACCACTGGTTGAAAAGCCCTGCTCTAATCTGACCCACTGCTCAAGCAGCAGTGTCCAACATTGGGGACTTTACAACTTGTGGACTTCAACTCCCAGAATTCCCCTGCTTGCCTCCCTCCCTCTCTCCCTCCCTCCCTCCCAGCCTCCCCCTCCTTTTTCCTTTCCTCCCTCCCTCTCTTCTTATTGCAAAGCACCCACTGATATACCGGGGGGTCCTCAACAACCACAACTGAGCCCAAAATTTATGTTGCTAAGAGAGACGGTCGTTAAGTGAGTTTTGCCCCATTTTACGACCTCTCCTGCCACAGCTGTTAAGTGAATCGCTGCAACTAAATTAATCTGGCTTCCTCCATTGACTTTGCTTGTCAGAAAGCCGCAAAAGGGGGGGCAGTTGACCCCCGGGATGCTGCAGCCGTCATAACTATGAGTCTGAATTTTGATCACATGACCACGGGGGGGGGGGAATGCTGCAACAGTCAGAAGTGTGAAAAAACGGTCCTAATTCACTTTTCCCAGTGCCGTGGTAACTTCAAACAGTCACTAAACGAACTACTGCACATTGCAGCAAAAAAAAATGGGGGGGGGAGAGGGTTTGAGGTCTCGATATGGACTAGTAACCCAGTGGATAGATAAATTATAAATAAACCAATGTTCAAAATTAATGACAAGAGTTGAAAGTCACTTCCAAAAAGATCTTGGCAGACTTGAACTATGGGCCCTCTCCAGCAACATGAAATTTAATGTGGAGAAAAGCAAGGTTTCACACCTGGCAAAGGAAAAAGCCAAGAATAGGCGAAACCTGGCTGAAAACCAGGAACCGTGAGATGGACCTCGGAGTCCTAGTGGACAATCCCTTAAACACGAGCCAGCCGTGTGCAGCAGCTGCCAAAAAAGCTAACACAATCCTGGGTTGTATAAACAGAGGCACAGAATCAAAATCACGCGGAGTCTTAGTACCGCCTTAGCAAGCCTTAGTAAGGCCACACCTGGAATACGGCATCCAGTTTTGGTCACCTCGTGACAAAAAAGATGTTGAGACTTTGGGGGGGGGAAGTGCAAAGAAGAGCAACTAAAATGATTAAGGGCCTGGAGACCAAAATATATGAAGAACGGCTGCAGGACTTGGGTCTGGCTAGTCTAGAGAAAAAACAGACCAGGGGGTGACATGATAGCAGTATTCAAATACTGGAGAGGTTGCCACAAAGACGGGGGGGGGGGGTGTCAACTTATTTTCCAAAACACCAGAAGAAAAGACAAGAAACAACGGATAAACACAACTAAGCCAGGAGAGAAGCAACCTGATAGTGAGGACAATTAATCAGCTCCCTGCTTTCAGAGGTTGTGGCTGCTCCATCATTGGAGGCTTTTAAGAAGAGACTGGACAGGCATTTGTCTGAAATGGCTTAGGGTCCCCTGCTTGAGCAGAGGGCTGGACTAGAAGACCTCCAAGGCCCCTTGCAACTTTTTGTATTCTATTCTGGTCTACTTCAATATCACCCTCTGTCAACCACTACGTTTCCCCAAAGAGTTTTTTGGTAGGTAGGCAGGTAGGTAGGTAAGTCGGTGGGTGGGTGGGTGGATAGATGATAGATAGATAGATAGATAGATAGATAGATAGATAGATAGATAGATAGAGATAGATAGATAGATAGATAGATAGATAGATAGATAGATAGATAGATAGATAGATAGATAGATAGATGATAGATAGATGGATATATAGAGATAGATAGATAGATAGATAGATAGATAGATAGATAGATAGATAGATAGATAGATAGATAGATGATGGATGGATATATATAGAGATAGAGATAGAGATAGAGATAGATAGATAGATAGATAGATAGATAGATAGATAGATAGATAGATAGATGATGGATGGATATATAGATATAGATATAGATATAGAGATATAGATAGATAGATAGATAGATAGATAGATAGATAGATAGATAGATAGATAGATAGATAGATAGATAGATAGATAGATAGATATAGATAGATAGATGGATGGATGGATGGATGGAGATAGAGATAGAGATAGAGAGATAGAGAGATATGGATAGATGGATGGACGGATGGATGGATATAGCGATAGATAGATAGATAGATAGATAGATAGATAGATAGATAGATAGATAGATAGATAGATAGATGATGGATGGATATATAGATAGAGATAGAGATAGAGATATAGATATAGATAGATAGATAGATAGATAGATAGATAGATAGATAGATAGATAGATAGTGATGGATGGATGGATAGATAGATAGATAGATAGATAGATAGATGATAGATAGATAGATAGATAGATAGATAGATAGATAGATGGATGGATGGATGGAGATAGAGATAGAGATAGAGAGATAGAGAGATATGGATAGATGGATGGACGGATGGATGGATATAGCGATAGATAGATAGATAGATAGATAGATAGATAGATAGATAGATAGATAGATAGATAGATAGATAGATGGATGGATGGATGGAGATAGAGATAGAGATAGAGAGATAGAGAGATATGGATAGATGGATGGACGGATGGATGGATATAGCGATAGATAGATAGATAGATAGATAGATAGATAGATAGATAGATAGATAGATAGATAGATGATGGATGGATATATAGATAGAGATAGAGATAGAGATAGAGATAGAGATATAGATAGATAGATAGATAGATAGATAGATAGATAGATAGATAGAGATAGATAGATAGATAGATAGATAGATAGATAGATAGATAGATAGATAGATAGATGGATGGATGGAGATAGAGATAGAGATAGAGAGATAGAGAGATATGGATAGATGGATGGACGGATGGATGGATATAGCGATAGATAGATAGATAGATAGATAGATAGATAGATAGATAGATAGATAGATAGAGATAGATAGATAGATAGATAGATAGATAGATAGATAGATAGATAGATAGATAGATAGATGGATGGATGGAGATAGAGATAGAGATAGAGAGATAGAGAGATATGGATAGATGGATGGACGGATGGATGGATATAGCGATAGATAGATAGATAGATAGATAGATAGATAGATAGATAGATAGATAGATGATGGATGGATGTAGATAGATAGATATAGATAGATAGATAGATAGATAGATAGATAGATAGATAGATGATGGATGGATATAGAGATAGAGATAGAGAGATAGAGAGATATGGATAGATGGATGGACGGATGGATGGATATAGCGATAGATAGATAGATAGATAGATAGATAGATAGATAGATAGATAGATAGTGATGGATGGATGGATAGATAGATAGATAGATAGATAGATAGATAGATAGATAGATAGATGATAGATAGATGGATATATAGAGATAGATAGATAGATAGATAGATAGATAGATAGATAGATAGATAGATAGATAGATAGATAGATAGATAGATAGATAGATAGATAGATAGATAGATGATGGATGGATATATATAGAGATAGAGATAGAGATAGAGATAGATAGATAGATAGATAGATAGATAGATAGATAGATAGATAGATAGATGATGGATGGATATATAGATAGAGATAGAGATAGAGATATAGATATAGATAGATAGATAGATAGATAGATAGATAGATAGATAGAGATAGATAGATAGATAGATAGATAGATAGATAGATAGATAGATAGATAGATAGATATAGATAGATAGATGGATGGATGGATGGATGGAGATAGAGATAGAGATAGAGAGATAGAGAGATATGGATAGATGGATGGACGGATGGATGGATATAGCGATAGATAGATAGATAGATAGATAGATAGATAGATAGATAGATAGATAGATAGATAGATAGATAGATGATGGATGGATATATAGATAGAGATAGAGATAGAGATATAGATATAGATAGATAGATAGATAGATAGATAGATAGATAGATAGATAGATAGATAGATAGATAGTGATGGATGGATGGATAGATAGATAGATAGATAGATAGATAGATGATAGATAGATAGATAGATAGATAGATAGATAGAGATAGATAGATAGATAGATAGATAGATAGATAGATAGATAGATAGATAGATGGATGGATGGATGGAGATAGAGATAGAGATAGAGAGATAGAGAGATATGGATAGATGGATGGACGGATGGATGGATATAGCGATAGATAGATAGATAGATAGATAGATAGATAGATAGATAGATGATGGATGGATATATAGATAGAGATAGAGATAGAGATAGAGATAGAGATATAGATAGATAGATAGATAGATAGATAGATAGATAGATAGATAGATAGATAGAGATAGATAGATAGATAGATAGATAGATAGATAGATAGATAGATAGATAGATAGATAGATAGATGGATGGATGGAGATAGAGATAGAGATAGAGAGATAGAGAGATATGGATAGATGGATGGACGGATGGATGGATATAGCGATAGATAGATAGATAGATAGATAGATAGATAGATAGATAGATAGATAGATAGATAGATAGTGATGGATGGATGGATAGATAGATAGATAGATAGATAGATGATGGATGGATATATAGAGATAGAGATAGAGATAGAGATAGAGATAGATAGATAGATAGATAGATAGATAGATAGATAGATAGATAGATAGATAGATAGATAGAGATAGATAGATAGATAGATAGATAGATAGATAGATAGATGGATGGATGGAGATAGAGATAGAGATAGAGAGATAGAGAGATATGGATAGATGGATGGACGGATGGATGGATATAGCGATAGATAGATAGATAGATAGATAGATAGATAGATAGATAGATAGATAGATAGATAGATAGAGATGGATAGATAGATAGATAGATAGATAGATAGATAGATAGATAGATAGATAGATAGATAGAGATAGATAGATAGATAGATAGATAGATAGATAGATAGATAGATAGATAGATAGATGGATGGATGGAGATAGAGATAGAGATAGAGAGATAGAGAGATATGGATAGATGGATGGACGGATGGATGGATATAGCGATAGATAGATAGATAGATAGATAGATAGATAGATAGATAGATAGATAGATAGATGATGGATGGATGTAGATAGATAGATATAGATAGATAGATAGATAGATAGATAGATAGATAGATAGATAGATAGATAGATAGATAGATGGATGGATGGAGATAGAGATAGAGATAGAGAGATAGAGAGATATGGATAGATGGATGGACGGATGGATGGATATAGCGATAGATAGATAGATAGATAGATAGATAGATAGATAGATAGATAGATAGATAGATGATGGATGGATGTAGATAGATAGATATAGATAGATAGATAGATAGATAGATAGATAGATAGATAGATAGATAGATAGATAGATAGATGATGGATGGATATAGAGATAGAGATAGATAGATAGAGAGATATGGATAGATGGATGGACGGATGGATGGATATAGCGATAGATAGATAGATAGATAGATAGATAGATAGATAGATAGATAGATAGATAGATAGATAGTGATGGATGGATGGATAGATAGATAGATAGATAGATAGATGATGGATGGATATATAGAGATAGAGATAGAGATAGAGATAGAGATAGATAGATAGATAGATAGATAGATAGATAGATAGATAGATAGATAGATAGAGATAGATAGATAGATAGATAGATAGATAGATAGATAGATGGATGGATGGATGGAGATAGAGATAGAGATAGAGAGATAGAGAGATATGGATAGATGGATGGACGGATGGATGGATATAGCGATAGATAGATAGATAGATAGTGATGGATGGATGGATAGATAGATAGATAGATAGATAGATGATGGATGGATATATAGAGATAGATAGATAGATAGATAGATAGATAGATAGATAGATAGATAAAAAGGGAAGTGCAGCATGGAAAATAATCAAAAGGAATGGAGCTGGGATGGGGAATCTCAGCAGCCGCACAGAGAATCCTCAAGTTACAACCATTCGTTTAGGGAACATTCATAGTTACAACGGCACTAAAAAAAGTGACTTATGATGGTTTTTCACACTGACGACCATCGCAGCAGCATCCTGGTGGCAACGTGATCAAAATCCAGGCATTCGTTAAGCAAATCACTGCCATTGTTAAGTTAGGAATACGGTTGTTAAACGAATCCGGCTTCTCCATTGACTTTGCTCATCAGATGGACGCAAGAGGCAATTTGCTGGTGAAGCCGGGACCCTGCAACAGACATAAGTACATGCCAGTTTCCAAGCGTCAGGATTTTGATCACGTGACCAGGGGGATGCCGCAACAGTTGTGAGCGTGAAAAACATCGGATACGACATTTTTTCCAGTGCTGCTGTAACTCCCAAGTGATCGCTTAAACAAATGGTTAGGACTTACCTGTACAGGTAGCCCTCGACTTTACGACCACAACTCGGCCCAAAATTTCTGTGGTTAAGCGAGATATTTATTATGCCCCATTTTACGACTTTTCTTGCCACAGCTGTTGAGTGAATCACTGGCTTCCCCACTGACTTGGGTTGTCGGAAGATCGGAAAAGGGGGGGAGGTTACCTGACCCCGGGACACTGCAATGGTCGTAAATACGAACCAGTTGCCGACACCTGAATTTTGATGACGTGACCTTGAGGGACGCTGCAACGGTCTTTAAGTGTGAAAAACGGTCATCGGTACCTTTTTTTTATGTGCCATTCCCAACTCCGAATGGCCACTAAATGAACACGCTGTAAGCCGAGGACTGCCTGGAACGAGTCAGCGGCCCGATCCTGCCCGCCCTCTCTCTCTCCGCGGCCGAGGCAGGAACCCCAATCCAGAGGGGCGCAGGTGAAGATCCAGGAGGAAGGAAGACCTTTCAGGACCCCCCCCCCCAAAAAATCTGGAAGATCAGCAAAAAAAAACCCCTCCTCAATCTGGGGGAGGCCCTCCTGGATCCCGCTGTCCTTCCGCAGGGCCTGCATTGTGGGCCACCGCGGTGCGGCGCCTGGCAGGAAGGCCCGTCGGACGGGCGCTCTGACTTCTATTCTCCCTTCCTTGCCGAGAGGTTTTGTGTAGATAATCATGTTATATAGATAAGATGTTTGGTTTAATTCCCTTCATTACAGGCTCCCGGGGCTGTAATTTTTTTAATTTTTTATTTATTTTATTTTTTCTTTCTTCCTCGCCGTGATGTATTCCCCATGGCACGTTTCACTCCACTCGGAACGCTTGGCGCTTTTATTACGAACAATGCCCCGGCGTCCCCCCGTTATCAGCCTGGCACACACCCCGCGCCTCCTCGCCCAGATCCGGAGGTCAGCCCTAATGACTAATCGATCTCATTAGCTTTCCTAATTAAAAACTTTACTACCGCGATGGAAGGCAAACCAGAAAGAAATTGCTGGCCTCGTATCGGAATGGGATATGAGCATCGTTTATCAGCGCAAAAGGCTCGCCCGGGGCTCGCCCGGACCCAGAGAGCCATCCAGCACATTGCTGAGTGGGGGGTTTTTGCTCCGAGGCTGGCTGGCTCGGCAATTCTGGCAGACCCCGCCAGAGAGGGAAGCCGGAGGCGCCGGGCAAAAGACGGGAAGTTTGGGAAACGGGGTGGGTGGGGAGAAGGACCTCCAAGAGATGCAATGCGAGCAGTCAAGGCTTGGCAGGAACAACAGTGAGGAAAAGAGAAGAGACCCCTTTCTGGAAGCTCAAGAGAAGCCCCCCCCCCAAAACTGGGTGACTTTGGGCCAATCGCCAGGAGACGGTGAGTTCTAGTCCCGCCTTAGGCTTGGGCTCGAAAGTCAGGGTAACTTTAGGCCAAACATCAGGGAACTCTGAGTTCTAGTCCCACCCTAGGCATGAAAGCCGGGTGGGTGACTTTGGGCCAGCCACTTTCTCTTAGCTCGGCCCACCTCACAGGGTTGCTGTTGTTGTGGAGAAAATAGGAGGAGGAACGTATGTTAAATGCATGTGCTGCCTTGAGTTATTTCTAATAATAATAGTAAAGGTAGGACCCAAACAAACGAGAGAGGGGGGGGGTAGATAGATAGATAGATAGATAGATAGATAGATAGATAGATAGATAGATAGGTAGGTAGGTAGGTAGGTAGATCGACAGACAGACAGACAGACAGGGAGGGAGGGAGGGAGGGACCGAGGGACCAACCGAGATAGATAGATAGATAGAGAGAGAGATACAAGATAGAAGGATAGGTGAGATAGATGATAGATAGAGATAGATAGATAGATAGATAGATAGATAGATAGATAGATAGATAGATAGATAGATAGATAGATAGATAGACAGACAGAGACAGACAGACAGACAGATATAGAGATGTAGAGAGCTAGCAAGATGATAGCTACATAGTAGATAGAGAGAGAGAGAGATAGGTAGGTAAGGCAGATACATAGGTAGGTAGGTTGAGAGGGAGATAGGTAAGTAGACAGACAGGCACAGAGGGAGGGAGGGACAGAGATAGATAGATACATAAAGTGATAGTGACGGATGGATACATATAGACAGACAGACAGACAGACGATAAAATTGGCTGCCCAACTCCAGTGGACTCTGATCTGCAGCCTCTGGACCAAAGAGCCTGGGTGGATGGGTGTGTGAACGAACTTCAAGCCCCCCCCCATTGACAAGCAGATGTGCCACAGTCCAGCAAAGTGCATCGTTAGGAGGCTCTCCAGCTCTTTGGCTGTGCCTCATACCCCCCCCCGCCTCCCCCCCCGCCTCCCCCCCCGTGCTGCACACCTCATTATCTCCACAGTCCCCAAGGAGCGATACCTGGCGGCTCCGAAGGCCACGCTCATTTCCTCTCGGTGGGTTGTTACTCGGATGGCCAAGTCGCTCCTCGGGAGATCCAGAAGCCCCCCAGCCCGAGTCTAAAGGATTACCAGAGGACGGGAGGGAAGAAAATACAGAATAGGAGACAGAATAGCGGAGCTGGAAGGGACCTCGGAGGTCCTCTAGTCCAACCCCCTGCCTCTATGCCATTTCAGACAAAGGGCTGCCCAGTCTCTTCTGGAAAACGTCCAGTCTTGGGAGCCCCACAACTTCATGGGTTCTCTGGAAATTCAAGAGGAATCTTCCACCTTTACCCCAAAGAGCCTCGGTGGAGCAGTGGGCTAATGCCTCCTTAAGTAACACCAGCTGCCTGCAATTAGTGCAGGTTCGAGTCCCACCAGGCTCAAGGTTGACTCAGCCTTCCATCCTTCCCAGGTAGGTAAAATGAGGACCCAGATTGTTGGGGGCAATTAAGCTGACTTTGTAATAAAGCCGCTTGTGGGGGGTGTGAAAGCCCTAATAAGCAGGCATATACATAGAATTAAGGCTATTGCTAAGCACATTGGTTTGTGCTTCTTAGATTGTAAGCCGCCCTGAGTCTTTGGAGAAGGGCGGGATATAAATGGGATTAAAATAAAAATAAAATAAAAAATGGGGGGAAAGCCGATTATCTGACGGGCAGAATTACAAAGCAGGATCAGACCGGGGGGGGGGGACTCAGAGAGAGAGGGGATCGGCTCCTGGACAAAAGGAACTAAAATGGGTTGGGATAAGACGGTTACGATAAGACGGTTCTGTCCAAACCTGGCTTAAAAAAAAAAGAGCTTTACGAAAGGCTGCCGGGAAGAGAGCACGGCCGAGAGAAAAAAAAATATTTTCTCTTTCTGCGAGCCGAGGACAAGTCCCGGAATTGATCCGGATGAGACTACAGGTAGTCCTCGACTTACGACACGGGGCGTGCTGGCGCGGTTTGGAGAATTTGTCTCAAATTGCTTAAAAGGATAGGGAGGAAATTTAAATGCGGTGCTTTCTCACAAACCCCGCAGGGGCCAAAAAAAACCACAAAACAATAAAAAACCACTGGCTCCTGGGACTTTTAATGCTGAGAAATCAGATTTCAGATTTAGGAATGTAGCCCATTTCCTGCCCCCTCCCATCCTCTGGAAAACTGTAGTTTTTTCTTTTTTCTTTCTTCTTCCCCAGAGGGTGTTACTGGAACAAGGGACGCCCGGCAAGGTAAAACCGACAAGAAATTTTATTCCATCCTTAATGATGGGGGGTGAGGTGTTACCCCCCGTTGATAGGGCTCGCAACTTGGGCGTCCTCCTGGATTCACGGCTCAATTTTGAAGACCACATAGGAGCCTGTGACCAGGGGGGCTTTTGCCCAGGTTCGCCTGGTGCGCCAGTTGCGACCCTACCTGGACCGGGATGCCCTACGCACAGTCACTCATGCGCTCGTGACCTCCCGTTTGGACTACTGTAACGCTCTCTACATGGGGCTGCCCTTGAGGACCACTCGGAGGCTTCAACTGGTGCAGAATGTGGCCGCGCGAGTTGTAATGGGGGTTTCCCGATACTCCCGTGTAACACCTCTACTCCACGAGCTGCATTGGCTTCCGGTTGCCCTCCGGGTGAGATTCAAGGTGCTGGTGATGACCTATAAAGCCCTAAATGGCGAGGGTCCGGGATATCTGAGGGAACACCTGCTGCCAGCATCAGCTTCCCTTCGTCCATTGCGCTCCCACAGGGAGGGTCTTCTCAGGGTCCCACCGGTAAGAGATTGCTGGCGGACGACACCCAGGGATAGGGCCTTCTCAGTGGGGGCGCCTGCCCTGTGGAACCAGCTGCCTGCAGAGCTGAGGACTGCCCCCGACCTCCGATCATTCTGCCGGGGCCTGAAGACCTGGCTCTTCGAGCTCTCTGGCCCAGGCTGAGGATTAATTTATTTTAATTGGGGTTTTATTTATATAGGGATAAATTTAATCTTTTTTAAACTTGGTTTTTAACTTTTGTATTTTTGGTTTTTAATTACCCTGTAAACCGCCCTGAGTCCTCCGGGAAAGGGCGGTATATAAATGTAATAAAATAAATAAATAAATAAAATAAATCCCCTTTTGCGACCTTCTGACCGGTAAAGACAAAGGGGGAGGGGGGGAAATCAGAGTCACTTAAGGTGCTTTTTTTTTCCAAAAGGCAGCTGAACTTTCTTCTTTCATTCTCCTTCCAAACCCCCCCCCCCAAAAAAAAATCCAGTTGCCTTTTGGAAGAAAAAAAAAATAACCTCGGAGACGTCCCCAGTTCCTTCTCAGCACCGAAGCTTGCGGGGGGGGGGGGGGGGGGAAAGGAAGAGGGTTTGTTTATGGAAGAGAAGCCATGGTTGATCCCAGGCAGTTGTTGTCCTCGTGCTGGTCAATAAAGCCACCCGGTCAAATCCCCCTTAATTGGCGCTTTGGGCTCCATCAGTGACATCCGAAAGGTGCCACGCGGCTGCTCCTCGGCTCAACGGTGCGCATCCTGGTTTTCCCCCAGCTAGCTGAAATCCCAGGTGCTGGGAGGGGAAAAAGAAAAAAAAAAAAAAAGAGCCGGGATGACTCTATTATCCAGTTGCCAATTTCGGTCTGCAAGCCAGCCCAAGGATTAGAAGAGAGGTGATTAGCCCAGAAACTGCTCAATATGTTCCCGGAGAGCGGGCGCAGTGAGAGCTTAATTGTATTGCTGGCAAACTTGGCGGAAAAAGCAGCTCCTTTCGTGGAGGAAGAGAATTTAATTCCGCTACGGAAAATGAAGAAAGAAAGAAAGAAAGAAAGAAAGAAAGAAAGAAAGAAAAGGTTCTGCTTAGGCCGGGGGGGGGGGGTTATGACCAGTGCACCGCTTTTATGCTGGCGAGCAGGAGCTGCTGCCGCTGTATAACAGGTAATAAATGCGTGGGACGGAGCGTAATTCGTAATTCACCGGTGGGAGGCCTCGCCGCGCTCCGCTGGAGGAGCAACCCTAACCACCATCCTGGAACACTTTGAAAAGGCTTTTTATTGGGCTCCGAAGCGCCTGCAAAACAGTTGCTCGGCAGCTGCCGCGGGGGTCTCTCGACTGCAGATGCTGGAGGGGAAATTCGTGCAAAATCAGCGTTGCCGCTCATTCCTCCGTGTGCCCGGCGGACGTCGGTACGGGGATCAAGAGGGGGCTTAGCGAAAGGGCGGTGATGCCACGGAAAGACTGGCGCCCTTGCCAGTTAAGGTCCAGGCGCGTTTCCTGGCTAAAAAGGTAAAGGCAAAGGTTCCCCCGCACATGCATGCTAGTCGTTTCCGACTCTAGGGGCCGGTGCTCATCTCCGTTTCAAAGCCGAAGAGCCAGCGCTTGTCCGAGGACGTCTCCGTGGTCATGTGGCCGGCATGACTAGAGGCCAAAGGCGCACGGAACGCTGTTACCTTCCCACCGGAGTGGTCCCTATTTTTCTACTTGCATTTTTTACGTGCTTTCGAACTGCTAGGTTGGCAGAAGCTGGGACGAGTAACAGGCGCTCACTCTGCTACGCGGCGCTCGGGATTCGACCCGCCAAACTGCCAACCTTCTGATCGACAAGCTCAGCGTCCTAACCCACTGAGCCACCGCATCCCTGTTTCCTGGCTAGGCACCCCTAAATCGTGTGATTCCATGAAAGCAATTTATGGAGTATATAGAGAACTATTTGGTGCACAAAAGAGCTTGTGCTGGAGGATACGCACGCACACACACACACACACACACACACAGAGAGAGAGAGAGAAATACAATGGGTTTTAATCCAGCACTTTAGTCAAGGACATTTGAGGAGGGGGGGGCGCGGCAGGAGAAAGCTTTATCCATCTCAACTCTTTTCTCCAAGAATGGGGAGAAAGAGAGATGGGGAAGCTCCTGGATTCTTTGCAGGATCAAAGGACAGAGCCGAGAGTTAATAGGGAATATTAAGAGGAACTAGCATTGCTTTTTTTTCTTTTTTTTCCTTTTTGCTGCCTAAGTCAAGATCACTTATGAAGGCAAAAGGACCTTGGGGGACTCTTTTAATTCCTCCCCTGGAGAAAAAAAAAAGAAAGAGTTCATTTAGAGTCCTTCTCTGGTACGTTTTAAATAGAGCATTACTGGATTTCAAAAGAAGATGAAATACCCCCAAAAAAGGGAGGGGAAGTGAAATGAAAAGGAAGAAAAAGGAGGAAGGAACGGGGAGAAAGCAAAATTGGAGGGTGCAGATTAAAAAAAGAGAGGAGAGGCTATAGGGAAAAAAAAGTAACTTTGCTTCTTTCTGGTTTTTCAACTGTTAGCACTCCAAAAGAGGAAGCATTATCTTATCTTAATGGCAGGGGTCTCCAAACTTGGCCACTTTTAAGACTTGTGGACTTCAACTCCCAGAATTCCCCAGCCAGCATGCGCTGGCTGGGGAATTCTGGGAGTTGGAAGTCCACAAGTCTTATGGCGGTCAGGTTGGGAGAACTTTGTCCTGTAGCCACTGAAGCTTTTTCAGTAAAAATCCACTGGAGTTGGAGGGGTGAATAAATTTAAATTAAAACAAACAAGCTATTGATAAACTGTCCGAAAAACCTTTTTTTTTTTTTTTTTGGATTCCAAAGATAAAAAAGTCAACGTTGGTGGATTTATTCTTCTTTTTTTTCTTTTTTTTTCTTTTTTTTTTCTTTTTTTTTTTTTGCCCCTCCAGGGCCTGGGATGGATCTTGACCATTTTCTAACTTGTTCTTTTTCGTTCCTTCCCATAATACCCCCCCCCGCCAAATTTTATCGTCTTCTGTACCCCTCTTGCTAACCAGCAAACCTCCAGACTGCCAAGCCTCTTCAACGCACGGCTGTGTTGGAAAGAAGTGGCTTTCAACTCTGCCGTTAATTTTGAACCTCGGTTTATTTCTAATTTATCTATCTTGCTGGGTTACTAGTCCATATTGAGACCTCCCACCTGCCTCTCTCTCTCTCTCTCTCTCTCTCTCTCTCTCTCTCTCTCTCTATATATATATATATATATATATATATATATATATATATATATATATATATATATATATATATATATATATGAGAGAGAGAGAGAGAGGTGGATAGATAGATAGATTAGATGGATAGATAGATAGATAGATAGATAGATAGATAGATAGATAGATAGATAGATAGATAATGTGTGTGTCTGTGTATGTATGTATGTATATGTCTGTGTATACACACACACACACACACACACACACACACACACACACACATTTTGTTGCAAAGTAATCCTCAACTGATGGCAGTTCGTTAATGACAGTTCAAAGTTACCACGGCACTGGGAAAAAATGACTTTGGACCATTTTTTTCACACTTATGATCGTCACAGCGCGTGCGCACACACACACACACACATGCACGCAAGGTCACGTGATCAAAATTCAGACTCATAGTTATGACGGTCGCAGCGTCCCGGAGTCACGTCACACACACACACACACACACACACACACACACACACACACTCTTTTGCGACCTTCTGACAAGCAAAGTCAATGCAGGAATCCAGATTCCCCTAATGCTGTGATTCACACCTGTGGCGAGAAAGGTCATAAAAGGGGGCAAAACTCGCTTAACGACTGTCTCGCTTAGCGACAGAAATTCTGGGCTCAATTGTGGTCGTCAATTGAGGATTGCCTGTATTTGTCGCTATTTAAAAGCCACAACACTTTCTGCCATTTCTTCTCTCTCCCTCTCTCTCTCTCTGCTGCAGGCGACTCCTCAGAGCTAAATTGCTATTAAGATATTTAAAAACGGTCTCTTTTTTGTTCTGTTTTGTGCCTGCCATGCCAGGATTCATGGTTTATTCCATATTAGCAATAAAGCCCCCATCTCCCTGAGATAGCAACCTGTGTTTTTAAAGTATTTATGGCCAGGTTTAAGCAAAATAATCACATTCTCTCTGCTGCAGGGCACATATTAAGGGGATATAGCCCATCTCGGAAGCCATTTCCACGAAGGTCTTTCTTGTCTGGAACAAATTGGATAAAAGACACGGGACGAGTAAGGGTGTAGTGGAGAGGCAGCTTGCATGAAATATCAGCACTGAACGGGCCCCGTTCTGAAACCCGGATCAATTTGGCCTTCCTAATAATCCGGCCTGGAACAAAACTTTAAACGCAGACACTCCTCCACTTGCAACAGTTCATTTAACGACTAAAGATACCAGGGCACTGAAAGAAGTGACTTACGACCGTTGTTCACACGACCTCTGGCATGGTCGTGTGATCGAAATTCAGACGCTTGGCAACTGGCATGTGCTGTGATTCCTGGCCAGCCAGCGGACCCGGCAGCTGAATCCGCCAGGACCGCAGCACTCTGCAGGGGGTGGACCGCGCCATCGAAGCCTTCCAGAAGGCCTCTGGTACGGCGTCTTTCTCGCATTTCCATTTGGGGGAGGGGGGATTACTGGTGTGATTCCTGGCCAGCCAGCGGATCCGGCAGCTGAGTATGAGGAGGGGGGGGGGGCTGGAGTGACATCAGAGTCAGAGGAAGGCCCTGAGGAGCTCCAAGACTTACAGTCGGACGAGGAGCCCGGCCCCTCTACTCGCGCTCAGGCTGAGACACGGCTGTGCTGGAAGCCTGAGTTGAACCGTGATGAAGCACAGCTGGGAAATATCCAGGATGCATGAAAGCGCCGGGAGGAGAAGCGAGCAGGACAGAGGGATGCAATGGGGCGGCTCCAAAGGCAAAGGAGAAGGCATTAGGAAGCCACGCCTTGGCTGAATGATAAAAGGGAAGGTGTGGGAGATGCTGGTTGCCGAAGGCAGCCGTTCGTGTTGAGGATGGAGTTTCTGTGGACTGTGTTTGTTGGCCGTGCACACCGACTCAGGTCTGTGAATAATAAAAGGGGTTGTTGCTTTCTTGTGGTTCCTGCCTGTTTCTTGGAAGGGGGCTTCTCCTTGTGAGCATAACAGGGACTCACGTAGGCTGGGACAGAATAGCATGTACTTATGTCAGCTGCAATGCCCCGGAGCCACGTTCTGACGAGCAAAGTCAATGGGGGAAGCTGGATTCGCTTAACGACCGTGTTACTCGCTGAATGACTGCAGCGGCAGGAATGGTCATCAAATGGGGCAAAACTCACTCAACAAGTGTGTGGCTTGGCCACAGCAATTTTGGGCTGGCCTGTGGTGTCGTAAGCCGAGGACTACCCGTATTGCTTCCGTTCTCTCCGAAAACCACGAGGCACAGAGAGGGCTGCACCAGCTAAGAAAAAGCACCAGCAAGATGAGCAAAAATGTTTAAAAACATCTCAGATAGATGTTGGAAATGCAAACACAAGTCAGGCACTTATGACCATGTTTGGTGGACATGCGCCAAAGCAAAGCGTTATTGGGGAAAAAATACAAGATGTTGGGAGAAACATGTCGATTTTAAACCTGAACTTTTTTTTTATTAGGTACAATGCCAGAAAAGACCGATAAACAAAGCATATGTTTGATTTTACATACGTAACAACAGCGGCAAGAGTTATATTCGCACAATCTTGGAAAAATGAGGAAATACCATCAGATGAAGAAATAATTAAAAATAAATACTAGAATGTGCGGAGATGGACAGAGTGACTTTGAGGTTGAAAAAAAAAGAAGAAACGGAACATTGTCAAACTTGGGACTTATTTTATCGATGGCTAGAGAAAAGGATAAAGGATTAGGAATTAAATCTGTATTAGTGAATCTAAAACTCAGACAACACGTTTGTTGAACAAGGACTATTGGATGTATGAAACAATCAATAAAAAAAATTATTAAAAGAAAAAGCCACCTTCAGGGATGATGGCCACTGTGTTGAGATCAAAGGGGTAACCGCCAGTCTCTGTTGGGCCTGGGCTGGATCCACCCAGAACCCCAGATCTCTTGGGGATCACGTCGCCATTTCTGCAGCTTGTAAGGAGCAAAGGCAACGTTCAAAAGTGCGTGTCCCCTTTACTGCCTGCCCCCCATCCTTAATAAGTATCTCCATTAAGCTAGTGCACACAACAGCAATATTTATAATGGCCGCGGAAGAGATTTCGCTCCACGGACCCGATCAATCTGAGACTCGGGCCTGCTACTCTGGTAGGAGAAGACCTGGAGGCAAATTCTGCAGCTTTTTATGAAAGCAGTAATTCAGCTGCTACGATGATGATCAGGTTTGCAAGCGCTTCTTAGCCAGTGCAAATGTTGCTTTGCCCCGACTGACTGACTGCCACTTTTTATTCCGCGACTTACAACGCGAATTGTGTGTTTGAACTTGCACAGCAACACTTCCAACACACAGGCGACTTTTCGTAATTAGCAGGAACTTCAATACTTGCAAAGCAATGGTGAAAAAAGTCAAGTTTATTTATTTATTTATTTATTTAATTCCATTTATATCCCGCCCTTCTCCGAAGACTCAGGGCAGCTTACAAGCTTAGCAGTAGCCTTCATTCTATGTATATGCCTGCTTATTAGGGCTTTCACACACACACCCCAAGGGGCATCATTACAAGGTCAGCTTAATTGCCCCCAACAATCTGGGTCCTCATTTCTACATTTAGGGCAAGAAAAACCAAATGCACAGGTATAGTATAGGCCCCGTGGTGGCAAACCTATGGCACGGGTGCCACAGGTGGCACGCAGAGCCCTCTCTGTGGGCACGCATGCCGTCGCCCCAGTCCTAGGCCTTCGGCTGGGTTTTATAAAACCTTTTCGCTTTAGGCCTTCGCCGCCGTGTGCAAAAAAAGAGAGGTTCAATCAATCAATTTCAACTTCTCGCGGGGGAAAAAATAGTTCTCGCAAAGTTGGAATTGACTGAACTTTTTAGTGCCACCCAGTCTGCCGTTACCACTACAGCCACGCTCACCCAATGGGTCACGCCTACCCAGCATCCGACGATACATAAGTGGGTTTTGGGTTCCAGTTTGGGCACCCGGTCTATAAAAGGCTAGCCATCACTGGTATAGGGGGTACCTTGCTCAACAGTAGTAACTGTGAGAGGGATCTTGGAGTCCTAGTGGACAATCACTTAAATATGAGCCAGCTGTGTGCTGCAGCCGCCAAAAAAGCCAACACAGTGATGGGCGGCATTAACAGAGGGATAGAATCAAGATTAGATGAAGGGTTAAATACCACTTTACAACGCCTTGGTGAGGCCACACTTGGAATCCTGAATCCAGTTTTGGTCACCACGATGTAAAAAAGATGTCGAGACACTAGAAAGAGTGCAGAGAAGAGCAGCAAAGATGATTATGGGACTGGAGGCTCAAACATAAGAACGGCTGCAGGAATTGGGTACGTCTAGTCCAGGGGTCAGCAAGCTGAAACAGTGAAAGAGCCACTCGGAACCGGTTCCCTCACAAAAGGAAAAACTGGGAGCCGCAAAAAATGTGTGCACATGCGCGTACATGCACGCATGCGCAGAACAGGGTTTGACTGAAGAGTGGAGCCAAGGCGAGATATGCACCTACCCTGCATATTTGAATTGATTGGTTGAACTTTTTTAGTCCCACTTTTTTTTTTTTTTGGACTGCACATGGCAGAGGACTGGGAGCCACAGGAGACGGCTGAAAGAGCCGCATGCAGCTCTGGAGCCGCGGGTTGCAGACCTATGGTCTAGTTTAATGGAAGAGAAGGACGAGGGGGGACAAACTCCCTGTGACCAACTCCGTTTGCGGGAAAAGAATGTTGTGCGCAAAGCATCCCGGCGACTTTCGGGCTGAGAAGTGCACATCATTCACAATTTAGTCGTAAGGAACAGTCATCAGTCTGCGAGCCTCGCAGATCCATAATGCAAAAAAAAAAAAACCACCCCAAAAAAGAAACAAAGCCGAAGCTGAAGGAAAAGCTGACACATTTCCAGCCATCAATTTAAGGAACTGCAAGCCTAATCCAGACTAATGGAATAACAGTCCGGATGGTCCCTGAGCTTCCAGCATTTTGACTATTGAAGGGAAAGTCAGAAAGGGCTCAGCCAGTTTGCACGCAGGGCAGTCACACCAAGAATTGTTATTGTACATATATTATACATACATACATACAGTACATACATATTCATTCATTCATTCATTCTATACACGTAGTCCTTGAGTCACAACCACAAAGGGAACCCAGATTTCTGTGCTTAAGTGTGACGTTTGTTACACTTACAAAAGGCCCCATTTTGCGACCTTTCTTGCCACAGCTGTGGAATCACTGCCGTTGATAAGCGAGTCACACGGTTGTTAAGTGAACCTGGCTTCCCCCTTGACTTGGCTTGTCAGAAGCTTGCAAAAGGGGATCACGTCACACACACACACACACACACACGGACGGACAGGACACTGCGACCGTCATAAATAGGAATCAGTTGCTAAGCATGTGAATTTTCATCAGGTGACCCTGGGGGAGGCTGTACCCGTTAAGAAAAATGGTCATAATAATAATAAAGTTGAAAGGGACCTTGGAGGTCATCTAGTCCAACCCCCTGCTGAGGCAGGAAACCCTAGACCATTTCGGACAAATGGCTGTCCAGTCTCTTCTTAAAAACCTCCAGTGTTGGAGCATCCACCACCTCTGGAGGCAGGTAGTTCCACTGGTTAATTGTCCTCACTGTCAGGAAGTTTCTTCTTAGTTCCAGGTTGCTTCTCTCCTTGACTAGTTTCCATCCGTTGCTTCAGAGAGCACCAAGGACCCCACAGTCCTCCTCCTCCTCCTCTCTACAAACCCTAAATCCCTTCCAGAATTGATGATGTCACCTAGCTGGGTTATGAAACGTCTGCAGGAAAACCATCAAGAGAGCCCCAAGGATCACACAGTTGTTGTCCTCCTCCTCCCCACCATCCTCCTCCTCCTTCCTGCCGGGTCACAAAACGTCCGCAAGGAAAAGCACCCAGCTCAGAGAGCACCAAGGACCCCAGAGTCCTCCTCCTCCTCCTCTTCCTCCTCTTCCTCAGCCCCGCTCCCTTCTAGCACTGATGACGTTGCCTAGCCAGCTCCCGAAACGTCTACAAGGAAAAGCCACCAAGCGCAGGCAGCCACCAAGATTCTCTTCTACTCAAACCTCCTCCGAAAATAACCCGGCTACCCTAACCCCTAGGCAAGCACTTCCACGGATTCCGGCACCAAGGAGCGGGGGTTTGTGGCCGTGCAGGTTTTCTCCCCCACCACACCAAAGGCAGCTGAAATCTCCGCCGTCAGTCTCTCCGTCTCTCTCGGAGGCTTCCGCCCATCTGCTTAATCCGTTCAGCCTCCCTCTGCACTCGCCTTCCCTCCATCTGTCGGGGACCTGTCTACGGCGTGCGGTACGGCACCACCGTCGCAGCATCTGTCTCGGGAACCTGTCATTTCAAATTTGTCTGCCGCAGGAACTCCTAACACAACAGGCGGATCGCAGGCGTGACGGCAAGTTAATGAGGTGCAACAGGACCCTCGTTCCCGCGGACGGTAGGAAGATGAAGGGCTCCCGAGCTTACGTACACAGCCTTCCCCCCGGGGAGGGGGGCCGCTTTTAATTTATTATTCACCATATTCATCGGCCCAAAATTGTATCGGGAAGGAGGTGATTAAAGGCAAAGGGATGCCAAAGTCAAGAGCCGATTTTCAGGAAGAGGAAAATCAGAAGAGAGGCTTGCCTCCGCGTTTAACCTTAGCACTTAAGGCGGGGAAGAGCTGCACATCCGTGCCCTTTGCCATTCGTGGACACAGCAGAATGATAAGAGTTGGAAGGGACCTTGGAGGTCATCTAGTCCAACCCCCTGCTCGGACAGGAAACCCTATACAATTTCAGACGAGCGGCTGTCCAGTCTCTTCTTTAAAAACCTCCAGTGTTGCAGCATCCGCAACTTCTGGAAGGAAGCTGTCCCACTGACAAATTTTCCTCGCT
The DNA here is from genome assembly GCF_947247035.1 of Vipera ursinii. Classification (NCBI taxonomy): domain Eukaryota; kingdom Metazoa; phylum Chordata; class Lepidosauria; order Squamata; family Viperidae; genus Vipera; species Vipera ursinii. Next base: position 210,765,815 of record NC_139516.1, on the reverse strand, counting down.
CCGAGGAAATTTCTGCTTACTTCTAGGCTAGGGATCTCTCCTTGATTGCAGAGTGTGTGCAGGGAAGAAGCTCAAGGATAGCAAGACAAGAAGCAACGGATAAAAACCGATCAAGGAGAGAAGCAACCAAGAATTAAGGAGAAACTTCCTAGCAGTGAGGACAAATTAACCAGTGGAACAGAAGTTGCCTCCAGAAGTTGTGGGTGTTCCAGCACTGGAGGCTTTTAAGCAGAGACTGGACAGCCACTTGCCTGAAATGGCACAGGGTCTCCTGCTTGGGCAGGGGGTTGGGCTAGATGACCTCCGAGGTACCTTCCAGCTCTATTTTGATTGAAATGGTACAGGGCCTCCTGCTTGAGCAGGGGGTTGGACTAGATGACCTCCGAGGTCCCTTCCAGCTCTGTTCTGATCATTATACAACGGATATACAATTTTTGTTGCTAAGCCAAACATTTGTTAAATGGAATGGTGGCTGGGGAATTCTGGGAGCTGAAGTCCACAGGTCTTAAAGCGACACCCAGGTTGTATACACACACACACAAAGAGACACACGTGTGAGTGTGTCCTTGTCTCTCTCTTCTCTCCATCCCTCCTGGGTTGCCAAACCAGCCCCGTTCAGGGAAGTTTAGATGCTGTCTTCTCCAATCACCTTCGGAGGAGCCTGGCGAAAATTTTACCTGCAGCAGTTTTTTTGTGTTTTTTTTTAATTTGCCAGGTTGGAGTGATTTTATTGAAGGCTGTATTTTATCGGTCACGCCGGCCTCCGTCAGTGCGCCTGTAGTTTAATATCGTGGCTTTTTAATTACTGCAAGTTCCCATAGAGCAATGGATATGCATCGGGAAATGGGAATAAAAATCTACCACCATCCTCCTCATCATTATGGACCACGACACCATCCTCGCACAAAGCTCTGCCCGCTCAACGCTGACAATTTAATAGGCCAAGACGTTCCCCCGAGGGGTGGCGATGGCGTTTCTCAGGAGAGAGAAACGGAGGAACCAAAAACTTCTGCTAAAGGCCTTTTTTTCTTTTTTTTCTTGGCCCACAATTCCAAAATTTGCAAAACGGGAAATGTCCGTTTGACTTCCAGAATCCCCATGACCAGCGGGGCTAAATCGGTTTTACATCCCTCGTCCCCGACAACGGCTTTTCTCGATGTAATATGCCGAGGCAAGAGGAGAGGGGCGGGCGGGCTGAAAAGCCCCCTAAATTTATCCATCAATAATACTCGGGGTGGCAGGAGCCCTTCCTCCCCGCCCCCCCGATTCCCCCCCCCCGCGGCATTAAATTAGGCATGTAAATCTCAGCCAGCGGCTCTTTCGAAGCCCTCCGAAGGTGAACGCTGATTTAATGCTCAAGATCTCTGCTGACGCTGGGTGTCCCATTATGCGCCCGTGGTCAGCACATTAGGCCCACCGGCCGCTCTCCTGTTCTGGCAATCAGCCTGGCCGGAAGCTCGGCTTTTAAGCACTTCAATCCACCCAGGCAGCGATTCTGAGCTCAGACGAGCGCATCGGCCCTTGACCGGCGTGGCCCCACAGCTCTGCCTTCATGGCCAGCGGCCGCATTCTCAGCCACACTTGGTACCCCTCGAGCGACGGTCATTCTTTCTTTCTTGGCCGCGGAGGAGTTGCTGCGTTGGGGGCAAAAGTCCTCCCAGGGTGGTTCATAAAAGGAGCAAGGCGCTCGTCAAGCCGGCGTCAAAAGAAAAAGACTCTAAAGTTAAACCTTCTCTCCAAAATTGGGAAAGGAACTCGGCTCCGTTCGGGCTAGAACCAGGGCATGATTTATTTTTTTATTTTTATTTTAATTCCATTTATATCCCGCCCTTCTCCGAAGACTCAGGGCGGCTTACAAGCTTAGCAGTAGCCTTCATTCTATGTATATGCCTGCTTATTAGGGCTTTCACACACACACCCCAAGGGGCATCATTACAAGGTCAGCTTAATTGCCCCCAACAATCTGGGTCCTCATTTTACCTACCTGGGAAGGATGGAAGGCTGAGTCAACCTTGAGCCTGGTGGGACTCGAACCTGCACTAATTGCAGGCAGCTGGTGTTACTCAAGGAGGCATCAGCCCAATTCTCCACCAAGGCATAAGGATTGGACCGAATGGATGGAAAATTACCAAGGAGAGAAGCAGCCTGGCACTCGGGGAAAATTTCCTAGCAGTGGGAAGAATTCTGTCAGTGGAATGGCTTTTGCCTCCGGAGGTTGTGGGTGCTCCATCACTGGAGGGAATGGTATAAATTGTTCAGCCGATCTCTGTTCTAGCAGGGGGTTGGACTAGAAGACCTCCCAAGGTCCCTTCCAGTTTTATTAGTCTCCAAAGCACCAGGGAGCAGGACAAAAGAGTAATGGGTGAAACTAATCAAGGAGAGAAGCAAGCTGGAATTAAGGAGAAATTTCCTAACGGTGTGAGAACAAATTAACCAGCGGAACAGCTTGCCACCAGAATTTGTAGGTGCTCCAACACTGGAGGCATTTAAGAAGAAAATTGGACAACCGCTTGTCTGAAGTGGCACAGGGTCTCCTGTTTGAGTAGGGGGTTGGACTAGAAGACCTCCGAGGTCCCTCACAACTCTGTAATTCTGTATTCTGATTGGTCCATTGTTGGCCAGGGCGAGTTGTCCCATTCCATCGCTCAAGATATCCATCCCCAAGCAGCTTCCATTAATGATGACCATCACCTTAAAACGTGGCCCTTTGGTGACTTGAGGACTTCAACTCCCAGAATTCCTCAGCCAGGCCGAAAGCTGGAGAACCCCAGGTGATGGAGACTCAGCTGGGCAACTCCTCTCTTCTCTGCTGGGACGGCTCCTTCTGCAAGATCCCAGGTGCTTTTTTTCAGGAGGCAACTGGACTTCCTTTGTTTTTCTCTGAAGACCTTTCGCTTCTCCTCCCAGAAGCTTCTTCGGCTCTGACTGGATGGTGGGGAGTGGAAGGATTTATACTCCTCGCAGATTGCCGGTCATTTGCCTCCTTTTAGAGCAGTGGTCCTCAAACTTAGCCCTTTTATGAGTTTTGGACTTCAACTCCCAGAATTCCTCAGCCAGCGTGCCTGGCTGAGGAATTCTGGGAGTTGAAGTCCACAAGTCATAAAAGGGCCAAGTTTGAAGACCCCTGTTTTAGAGAGTCCTTGAGGCCATTGGAAGTTTATCAAAATCCACATTTTGGACAGAGGAGACCGCCGGTTTGAAAGAGGGGTCCAAGAGGCCATCTATCACCAAATTGAACACCCCTCAGCAGAGGTTGAGGGATACAACATCCTCTATCTCCAGTCTACAACACACTTGCAACGGTTCCCAAAAAGGCTCCACCCCCATTTGCACCACTCGGGTGACCCTGAGGACACAGGCAAACCTCCAAGTGGCCTCAACGATGCAAATGACCGGCTGTCTGCAAGGAGTATAAATCCTCCCATTCCCCACCACTCGGTCAGAGCCGAAGAAGCTTCTGGGATGAGAAGCGAAACGTCTTCAAAGGAAAATTTTTTAAAAAGCACAAGTTACCTCCTGAAAATAAAGGACCTTTGGGATAACTATGACCCAGATGGCCGAGAATCTCCCTAGGCATTCTTCGGCAAGGCGGAAGCGTTTGCAGAAAGCGGAGAGGAGTAGCTAAAGAGAGAAAATGGATCCCGGGTGTATTCGGTCTTGTTCAAAGACGACAGCGGAGGGATTTTCTCTGTTCCCCACCACCACCCTATCCTCCTCAACCCACAGACAATTATTAATGCACTTCCAGCTTCCCAGTCCATTTCTCTAAAGGAGAATACCCGGGCAGGTTGCACGCAAGCCTGAAATGTGATCAATGCGTGCGTGCGCGCCCCCCCTCCTCTCATCCCAGGCGCACGGCGGGAGCCGCCAGGCCTTCTCATTCTAACAAGCTTCCGATGCCAGACGACTGGAATAACAAAGTATGAATTTTTATGAGCCTAATAAATCACTCCGCTTTTCCTGCTCTTCATCGTTTTCGGCATTTCAAACACAGGGGGGATGAAAATAATAAAATAAAATAAAATAAAATAAAATACGAGAGAAATCCAGGCTGCAATCCAACAGCCTCCGAGATGGGATTCAGACGTCCAGCCACCGGTGGAGGAAATTCTCTCTCCCCTGACCCAATTTGGGAAAGCAGGGGGGGGGGGTTTCCCCCCCTTTGGTAGATTGGAGGGGCCTTGATCACGTGACACACAGTCGCGAGGGGGGGGGAAACGGTCATAAGTCGCTTTTTTCCAATGTCGTAACTTTGTACAGTCACTAAGCGAATGATTTTAAGCCGAGGATGACCGCGATAGTCATAAACACGAGGCGGTTGCCAAGCAATCTGAATTTTGACCACGTCACTATGAGGAGGCTAGAACGGTCATTAAGTGTAAAAAAAAAAGGGGGGGTCATCGGTCCCTTTTTTCAGCGCCGTTGTTAACTCTGAACGGTCACTAAACGAAAGGCTGTCGGTCAAGATCTCCCTGTAGGACCGATATTAAGAGCTATAAAGGAATCTCTCTCGATTCTTTTTGGGGAAATAAAGAATCTTTGCTAGTTCAGCGGGTAAAGCCTATCAACAGGAGAGATCGAATTAACCCCAAGTAATCCCCAGCCCTGTGCTGCAGCTGCCGAAAAAGCCAACACGGGGCTAGGCTGCATTAACGGAGGGACAGAATCGAGATCAGGTGAAGTGTTAATACCACTTTACAAGGCCTTGGTGAGGCCGCACTTGGAATCCTGCATCCAGTTTTGGTCACCACGATGTAAAAAAGATGTCGAGACTCTAGAAAGAGTACAGAGAAGAGCGACAAAGATGATTGGGGGACTGGAACAGTTGCTGGAATTGGGGGTGCATAGTTTAATGGAGAGAAGGACGAGGGGTGACATGATAGCAGTCTTCCAATATCTCAGGGGCTGCCCCAAAGAAGAGGGAGTCAAGCTATTCTCCAAAGCGCCTGAAAGCAGGACAAGAAGCAACGGATGGAAACTCATCAAGGAGAGAAGCAACCTGGAATTAAGGAGAAATTTCCTGACAGTGAGGACAATTAACCAGTGGAACAACCTGCCTCCAGAAGCGTTGAATGCTCCAACACTGGAGGTTTTTAAGAAGAGACTGGACAGTAAGTTAGATTGCAAGATACCACTGTGGGCAATTCCAAAACACGCAATAGAAAATATACATGCTGGCTTCAAACATGATGTGACTACGTACAAGGAGATCCTAAGTTTGGAAAGAAATGTCTGGTGTTTGAAATCATATAGCCTCTTGCGAGAAGAGAAGGTTGTTCAAAACTGGTTTCAATATACTCAGTTACGGGCCAGGTGGAAAGAAGATCAGAAAAATGGTTTTACAATGACTGATGAAAATTTGATAAAGCAAATTAGAAACCAGGGACCAGCACATATTAAACGGATATATCTTGCATTGATAGAGATTGACTCAGAAACAGAGCTTGTTAAGGATTGTTTGATAAAATGGGCCCAAAACATCCAGGAAGTTATTACAATGGACACGTGGGAAAAGATTTGGGTGAGGAACGTAAAATTTACACAAGCTCAAAATCTAAGAGAGAATTTTTATAAAATGTTTTATAGATGGCATTTAGATCCTAAAAAGCTCGCAAGTATGTATCCGAATTATCAGCCTAAATGTTGGAGGTGCGGTGATGAAGATATTTTCACATATGGTGGACTTGTAAAAAGGTTAAGGCTTTTTGGATAAAAGTCTGGTGGAACATGCAGAAGATTTTTAAACAGAGGATAAAGTTTTGTCCGCAACTTTTTTTGTTGGGAATAATTACAGATGCTACAGTTGTGGACACTAAGTTGATGTTGAATTTAATTACGGCAGCGAGACTCTTGATAGGTCAGTATTGGAAGAAAGAGGAACTGCCGACCATAGAAGAGTGGACTTTAAAGGTTTCCGACCTGGCAGAGATGGCGAAGATTTCGGCCTATTTGAAAGATCACTCGCAAGAACGCTATATTATGGAATGGAGAAAATGGATTGAGTTTATCCAGAACAAGTATAGGGTTAAGAAGTTTTATGTAGCATTTGAATAAGTCTTCTTTCTTTTTTCTTCTTTTTTTCTTTTAGTTTTCTTTATATATATTTTTAATATTACTAAGGTTTGTTTTATCCTATATAAGCTAGAGAGTGATGGATTTTAGAGTTTATAGTTGTTAGTATATGATTGTTTATGATTGGGTTTTTTTATATATACCTTGTATTTAGCTCTGGGAAGTCGGGGGGGGGAGGGGGGGAGGGGGGAGAGGTAGGGGGGAGGGTGAAGGGAGGGGGAGGGGGGGTTTTAAAGAAAAATTGTATGTTAAAACTTTTCAATAAAAAAAAAGAAGAGACTGGACAGCCATTTGCCTGAAATGGTATAGGGTTTCCTGCCTGAGCAGGGGGTTGGACTAGATGACCTCCAAGGTCCCTTCCAACTTTTATTATTATTACTTTATTTATTTATTTATTTTATTTAGTTATATTTATATACCGCCCTATTCCCTGAGGACTCAGGGCGGTTTACCATCATTGTTATTACTATTATTATTAATCTTCCTATGTACAAAGCTTATTTGGACCCTGAACTGAAAATTCTAAACCCAAAAATCTTATTAAAGACCCCACACAAATCGGGAATCAGATTTCCTAGCTGACGTCGACGTTTCTTACTAGTCTGCCTCGTCCCGAATTTGATACGAGATTGTGTCACAGGAGAGAAACGGCACTAAGACACGGAGAAAGTGACTGGCCCAGAAGAAAATTAAGATTTTCCCGAGATATCCCCCCCCCCCCGATAAGAGACTTCCCAAGTTCGCTAGTTGCCAGTATATAATTGCAGTTATTTGCTTTACTCTGTTTTTCTTCTTTTTAAATTCTGCTGGTCGTTGTCCAAATAAGTATCACTGATACACACACACACGATTTATTGTATTTTATGGAAGTCCATCCAGATACGATGGGGGAAAAGAGGGATATTCTTGCTGCTAAAAAGGTTATGTACTTTCAAGCCGCTGATTTACAAACGACAACTGGGAGAGAAGGGTGATGAATTTTGTGTGTGTGTGTGTGTGTGTGTGTGTGTGTGTGTGTGTGTGTGTATGTATGTGTATATGTATATATGTATATGTATATATATATGTGTATGCATGTATATGCATATGTATATGTATATGTAGATCTTTGGTCATTCGGGTTTTTTCCCACGTAGAATTGGAGGTATCAGGGCAACGTTTTGACGAAATCTCATCCGTTTAAAAAAGAAGAACAAACAGCCACTACCACACACCTCTCCCAGAAGAACGAAGCTGAAGCCACCAGCCTGAGGATGACGGATGAGATTTCGTCGAAATGTTGCCCTGATACCTCCAATTCTACGTGGGAAAAATCCCGAATGACCAAAGATCTACATACAAACACCCGTGAAAACCTCAGAAAACATGTGTGTGTGTGTGTGTATGTACACACACACACACAAACACACACACACATATATATATATTTTCAAACTCCTGTCCTCCAGATGTGCTTGCCCTTAAATTCTCATCATTCCTGCCTAAAAATAACCTGTCCGGAGAAGGACAGGTCACCCAGGACTAAAGTAGAGCTAAATTTTTCCATTTATTTCAAGGAATCCCAAAGGTGGGGTCAAGCTGATCACGATGAGTCATAAGGTGTGGTTTTGCTTTGGCAGCACAATATTATTAAGCCAAGCCTGCCTACAGGGAGTCCCTGACTTACAACAGTTCATTTAGAGACCATTCAAAATTACGACGACACTGAAGTGACTTGTGACGGTTTTTCACACTTATGACCGTTGCAGCATCCCCGCGATCAAAATTTAAACGTTTGGCCACCGACTCCTATTGATGACGGTTGCAGCGTCCCGAGGTCATGTGGTCACCCTTTGCGACCTTCTGAAAAGCGAGGTCAGTGGGGAAGCCAGATTCAAACCACAACCGTGTTGCTAACTTAACAACTGCAGCGATTCAGAATGACGGAATGAGAGCGCTGGAAGGGACCGGGGAGGTCATCTAGTCCAAGCCCCTTGCTTGGCAGGAAACCCCATGCCATTTCAGACGAACGGTTGTCCGATCTCGTCTTGAAAACCTCCAGTGCTGGAGCACCCACAACTTCTGGAGGCAAGGAGTTCCACTGCCGAATTGTTCTTCTCACCGTCGGGAAGTTCCTCCTTAATGCCAGATCGCTTCCTTCCATCAGCCCTTTCTTCTCCTGCCTTTCTGGTGCTTTGGAGAAGAGGTTGGACCCCCCCCCCCCACTCTTCTTGGCGGCAGCCCCTCAAAGAGGGGAAGACTGCCATCATTCGCTTAACAGCCGGCGCAAGAAGGGTCGAAAGATGGGGCAAAACTCACTTGAGAACCGTCTCCCTTTGCCACGGAAATTTGGGCTCAGCTGTGGCCGTGAAGTCCAGAACTGCCTGTTCTGTGGCCTGTAGACCACCAATCTCTTCTGGGGGACCAATGTGCCACATCGGCCCCCCCTGCGATGCGCGCAGAGTCCAGCCGGTCTCCCAACACGCTCCACGCCTTGTCGCCCGTCTTCGCGCTGGCTGCTGAAATCCATCCGGCGTGGGGTTTGTGTTGTTTTTTTTTCTTCCCCCCCCCCCCAAGCCCACCACTCTTCATCTGCGTCTCTGGCGCAGCCAGCCCTGAATCAGGCAGGGAAATTCGTCTTTGACAAACATTTACCGATTATCAAATCACAACCGCCGGCCCAGACAGGGGCCATAAGTCACTTTTAAGCAGCCACCCGAACCGCCGCGAAAGGCTTTGGGGGGCAAGCCGGGCGGAGACAAATCGCTCCTGTCAGCCCCGCGTGTTGCCTCGCGCGCGGGATCCGTGTTCTGCCCGGTTCCACGCTACCTGGTGCTTAATGACAGGGCTGTCAGGCGGGAGACAAGAGCCCCCCCCCCAGCCCCGCATCTGCGGACTGTCAACACCCTATTAGAAGGAAGATTGAGACCCCACTCTTCTTAAACCCACTCAAGCAACACAACCTGCTCGTTTTTATAATTATTGTCGGGGAGTCATCGATCGCCGGATGACACCTAGCCCTATCTGGATGAAATGGGAGTAGTTTGCCAGCTGACAGTTCCCATAGATTATGGGTGGGGTGGGGGGGGGGGGGTTTTCCCTCCCCGGAAGGTTTCAAAGCCTACATCTCCAAGGAAGAAAACTCCTTGACCTAAAGAGCCCAAAAGAGTGACATCTCTCACGCTTTATTTGGCAATTCTGAGTTACCCAGCCCCGGGGGAGGGTGTCTGTTAGGCGTTTGAACTACAGCTCCCAGAATTCCTGGCCTTGCTGGCCGGGAATTCTAGGAAGAGAAGCCCAAGACTCTCGGTGTCACCGGGTGTAGGCAGGAGTGGGGTGGGGGGATGACCCTCAACTTGGCAATCGTATTGGAGCCTTGGTGGAGCAGTGGGCTAATGCCTCCTTAAGTAACACCAGCTGCCTGCAATGAGTGCAGGTTCGCGTCCCACCAGGCTCAAGGTTGACTCAGCCTTCCATCCTTCCCAGGTAGGTAAAATGAGGAACCAGATTGTTGGGGGCAATTAAGCTGACTTTGTAATAATGCCGCTTGGCGGGGGCTGAAAGCCCTAATAAGCAGGCGTATACATCGAATGAAGGCTACTGCTAAGCACATTGGTTTGTGCTTCTTAAATTGTAAGCCGCCCTGAGTCTTCGGAGAAGGGCGGGATATAAATGGGATTTAATAATAATAATAATAATAATAATAATAATAATAATAATAATAATAATAATAATAATAACAACAATAATAACAACAACAACAACAACGATGATGATGATGGAAGGGACCTTGGAGGCCATCTAGTCCAACCCCCTGCTCAGGCAGGAAACCCTATACCTTTTCAGACCAAGGGCTGTCCGGTCTCTTCTTCAAAACTTCCACTTTTTATTCTTCTATTATTTTAGGCCTGTTCGCCTTTCCCCTTTTTCTCCCTCTCTATTATCGTAAGCCCCACGGCGAGATAGGCGGCAAATAAATGGAACAAATAAATAAAATGAAATAAACCAGGCTGCCACTAGCCTAACTCGGAGGAACACGGCATCACGTGTCATTCATCGCCGAGGGGATGAGACAACCCCATCTTTGGGGAAGGCTGAGTTTTTAAGGGCACCACAATCCTGTCCGCCCTGAGATCTGAAACCTTCCCAAATGACATCCACCATAGGGGTGTGTGTGTGTGTGTGTGTGTGTGTGTGTGTGTGTGCTTGTATTGGGCTTTTATCCTTGTATTATTATAAATAATAACAACAACAACAGTTGGAAGGGACATTGGCAGTCATCTAGTCCAACCCCGCTCTATTATTTAGCCCGTGTCTGGTTTTTGTTCTCCGACAGCTGTCTGGTTTGGGACAGCAACCAAATGGATTCCCACGGGGTAGTTAGGACTGCAGAGCAAACCGCTGCAAGCAGCCTGCCTGCTTCCATAAAAGGGGGCTGAGCAAATATCTACAGACCCCTCGCATCCTGGACACAAAGCGTTTCTAACTCCTTCTGCCAGGAACGCCGCTACAGGGCGCTGCAGGCCAAAACAACTAGACGCAGCTTCTTACGCCGTGCCATCGCTCTGCTAAACACCGAATTCCAAACAGCACCGTCTTATGCCTAAGTATATTCACCCATTGTAGTGTGCCTGTAGTATTATAATTATCCTTCTCGGCTTCTCTGCTATTCCCCCCCACCTTTATTGGTATCATTATTACGATTACTCTGCCATTTTGCGTGTACACCGAGAGCTTTTGCAACCAGAGACAGACAACGCCTTGTGGCTCCAACAATCACCATTGGCCAAATAAAATACCCTAGTAAAAGTAAAGGTAAAGGTTCCCCCGCACATGCGTGCTAGTCCTTTCCGACTCTAGGGGCCGGTGCTCATCTCCGTTTCAAAGCTGAAGAGCCAGCGCTTGTCCGAGGACGTCTCCGTGGTCATGTGGCCGGCATGACTGGATGCCAAAGGCGCACGGAACGCTGTTACCTTCCCACCGGAGTGGTCCCTATTTTTCTACTTGCATTTTTACGTGCTTTCGAACTGCTGGGTTGGCAGAAGCTGGGACGAGTAACAGGCGCTCGCTCTGCTACGCAGCACCCGGGATTCGACCCGCCAAACTGCCGACCATCTGATCGACAGGCTCAGCATCCTAACCCACTGAGCCACTGTGTCCCTATTTAAAATACCTGCCTAGATCTATCTAAAGAAAGAGGAAATTTCTAGTGAGTTCATAATGAAAAGTGGAGGGGATATGAAGAAATGGGGTGGGGAATTGAGACAGACAGACTGACAGACTGCCAGCCAGGATGAAATTGCCAGCAACTCCAAACAAACTGGATGCAGAAAGTTCCTTGTTGTAGCCGATAAATCAACAATCCCACTGCTGGGTCAGTCAGGTCTGTTGTAGGAAGCGCCTTGCACTGTATGGACAGGTTCAATCAATCAGAATAGAGCTGGAAGGGACCTTGGAGGTCATCTAGTCCAACCCCCTGCTCGGGCAGGAGACCCTGTACCATTTCAGACAAGCAGCTGTCCAGTCTCTTCTTAAAAGCGTCCAGTGATGGAGAACCCACAGCTTCTGGTGGCCAGCTGTTCCGCTGGTTAATTGTTCTCGCCGTCAGGACGTTTCTCCTTAGTTCCAGGTTGCTTCTCTCCTGGATGAGTTTCATTTTCATTTCATTTCATTTCCCTCCGTTGCTTCTCGTCCTGCCTTCAGGGGCTTTGGAGAATAGCTTGACTCCCTCTTCTTTGGGGCAGCCCCTTAGATACTGGAGCACTGCTATCCTGTCCCCACCCCAGTCCTTCTTTTTTTTCTAGACTGGCCATTCCCGATTCCTGCAACCGTTCTTCCTATGTTTTTGTCTCCAGGCCTCGGATCATCTTAGTCGTTCTTCTTTGCACTTTCCCCAAAGTCTCAACATCTTGTTTGTAATGTGGTTCTCGGTCTCCCCTTGTTCCTTTGCATCCCTTGGGTGGGGGGGAGGGAGGAACTAACAGCACAACCCCGTTTTCTGCAGCTGCACCCCACAGCGGTGGTGCCCGAGGTCTGCTATGGACGAACCCCTAATTTTCTGGGGTGAGCAGAAGTTGTGTTCCCCCCCCCTTACCTTTTCCTTGGAGAGGGGGGAAATCACCCAACCTGATGCCGGGGAAGCAGCTGGAGCAGAGGCAGAGGGGGGGGAAACAACTCCTTATCTAAACCCCCAGCCTGACGAGCCCCCCCCCTTTTTTTTTTTTGACAGGGCTCGGCAATATTTGATAAATTCTCATTTTCCCTCCTCGGCTGTCAGGTAATCTTTTTATTGACGGCGCTACAGGGGGATTTCTGTGCTGCTGGGGGAAAGATTCCCTCTCCTGCGCTGGTTATTAAACCAAATAAGGATCTGGGGGGGGGGGATGTCTTTCTGTAAAAGGGAGGAAATCCAGCAACCTCCTCTGCCTCCGTTCCCGATGGAGCCTCGGGTCTCGGGAACTCTGCGATCTCCTCGACACCCAGCGACGTAAGGGCACCTGTCGCTGCTCCAGCTAAGCACCCACAAACCCACACCACACCCCAGTTTCATGACCCAACTAGGGAACATCATCAGGGCTAGAAGGGAGAAGGGTTTGCAGAGAGGAGGAGGAGGAGGAGGAGGAGGAGGAGGAGGAGGAGGAGGAGGAGGAGGAGGAGGAGGAGGAAGGATGCTGTGAGGTCCTTCCAGCCCTTGGAGCTTGGTTATTTTCCTTGCAGACATTTCATTACCCAGCTAGGGAACAACATCAGGAGGTGGAGGAGGAGGAGGAGGAGGAGGAGGAGGAGGAGGAGGAGGAGGAGGAGGATGGCGACCATGGAGTCCTTGATGCTTTCTGAGCTTGGTGGTTTTCTTGCAGACATTTCATTACCTCTGCAAGCAAACCAGCAAGCTCAGAGAGCACCAAGGACCCCACAAGTGGCCTCCTCTTCCTCTTCCTCTTCCTCCTCCCTGCCAACCCAACTCCCTTCTAGCACTGATGACGTTCCCTAGCTGGGTCACGAAACGTCTGCATGAAAGCCACCAAGGTCTGAGAGCATCAAGGACCCCACCGTTCAACCCTGAGCTACAAAGATTCTCTTCTATTGCTACCCCAAAGACAACGAAATGGCAATTGTTACTGCTCCAGCCCAGTCCCACTGTCTCTCTGTCTGTCTTCCCTGTCCTTCTCTTTTTCTCCTTTCCTTTCTTTTCCTTTCCTTTCTTCCAACCCCTCCCCTCCCTTCCCACTTTTTCTCCTTTCCTCTCTTTCCTTTCCCTTTCTTCCTCCTTTCTTTTCTTTCTTTTCCTTACCTTCCTCTCTCCCCTCCCTTTTTCTCCTTTCCCCTCCTTTTTTTTCCTTTCCTTCACTTTTCTTCCTCTTTCTTTTCTTTTTTCATTTCTTTCTCTCTTCTTATAAGGCCACTTAAGCCCAAGCAGCTTTCAAGGCACAGTTCAGCAGGTTTACAAATGAATGAACAAATAAAACTGCAATAAGAATAAGTTAAAAGGTAAAGGTTCCCCCGCACACGCGTGCTAGTCGTTTCCAACTCTAGGGGCCGGTGCTCATCTCCGTTTCAAAGCCGAAGAGCCAGCGCTTGTCCGAGGACGTCTCCGTGGTCATGTGGCTGGCATGACTAGACGCCAAAGGCGCACGGAACGCTGTTACCTTCCCACCGTAGTGGTCCCTATTTTTCTACTTGCATTTTGACGTGCTTTCGAACTGCTAGGTTGGCAGAAGCTGGGACGAGTAACAGGCGCTCACTCTGCTACGCGGCACTCGGGATTCGACCCGCCAAACTGCCGACCTTCGGATCGACAAGCTCAGCGTCCTAACCCACTGAGCCACCGCGTCCCTCAATAAGTATAAACAGCCATTAAAAATACAGACAACAGGAGTGACAAGCAACAGGATCCCCCCCGTCCCCCCCCCCCCAAGCTGAGCACAGAGCAACCCAACCCTGCCCAGGAGTATCAAAAAGGCAAAAGCCAACATCGTCCTTAGGCTGCATTAACAGAGGAGTAGAATCAAGATCAGGTGAAGTGTTAATACCACTTTACAAGGCCTTGGTAAGGCCACACTTGGAATCCTGCATCCAGTTTTGGTCACCACAATGTAAAAATAAGATGTTGAGACTCTGGAAAGAGCACAGAGAAGAGCAACAAGGATGATTAGAGGTCTGGAGGCTAAAAGATATAAGGATCGGTTGCTGGAATTGGGTCTGTCTAGTTCAGGGGTGTCAAACTCAATTTCATTGAGGGCCGCATCAGCATTGCAGTTGCCCTCAGGGGGCCGGGTGGGTATGGCCAGAGTGGGCGTGGCCTACTGGGTGGGCGTGGCTAGAGTGCATATGGCCTACTGGGTGGGCGTGGCCAGCTCTACATCGTTGGCATCGAGGGTGCCTATGGGGGTCTGGGCAGGAGTGGGACAGATCTGAGGGTCTCTGGCAGAAGGAGGGTCTCTGGGCCAGGGCTAAGGCAGTGGGGGCCATTCCCTCACTGTTTCCAGGATGGCTTCGCGGGCCGCATGAAACCACTTCGCGGGCCGGATCCGGCCCCCGGGCCTTGTGTTTGACAGGTCTGGTCTAGTTTAATGAAGAGAAGGACTAAGGGGGGCAGGATAGCAGTTATTCCAGTATCTCAGGGGCTGCCCCAAAGAAGAGGGAGTCAAGCTCTTCTCCAAAGCGCCCAAAGGCAGGATAAGAAGCAACGGATGGAAACTAATCAAGGAGAGAAGCAACCTGGAACTAAGGAGAAACTTCCTGACAGTGAGGACAATTCACCAGTGGAACAACCTGCCTCCAGAAGCTGTGAATGCTCCAACACTGGAAGTTTTTAAGAAGAGACTGGACAGCCATTTGTCTCAAATTGTATAGGGTCTCCTGTACAAGTGGGGGTTGGTCTAGATGACCTCCAAGGTCCCTTCCAACTGTATTATTATTATTGTTGTTGTTGTTGTTGTTATTAAAAACTTTTATTCATAAAACATGAAACTCAGTCAACTGAACACTCAAATGGAGTGGCACTAATGGTTGACACAGGTTGCTGCCAGCATCCTAGGTATCAACCACGTCTCTCCTTAAAATGTAAGATGTTGTTGTTGTTGTTGTTGTTGTTGTTATCTGTGAAGGCCTCAAGTTCAGAGCAGACGTTTTGCATGGGAAACGAGCTCTTTCCATCATTCTGGAAGCGTTTGGGGCTGTGGCAAGAAAGCAAGCAAGCCAGGCGCGGCGATCCATTCAGCGAAATCTTAACATATTTCTAAGCTGGGTTGTAAAACGAGACAGAGACAGGGACCTTCCCCCCTCCCCCCTCCCCACTTTGCAAAACCCTGAACCCGGGTGGGCCTGTTAGGCGAGGCTGGCAAACTGCACGTGCCAGATGCCTAATGGGGCTCTCTATTAATGCACCCTTCAAGAAAACAGCCACCTCAGGCGAATCGGAATTGTTGGCACCTTGGCAAGGCTGGTTGAAGAATTTATTCTAATCTAAACCCTTTGATTTGTGGCTGCTGCCTCAGGATACTCCAGGAACATCCATCT